>NC_092204.1:41974778-41980028 GCF_043381705.1 Parasteatoda tepidariorum | reverse complement strand
TATATATATATATATATATATATATATAACACAGCTAGTCCGATGGCTGGGAGCGGAATTTTGTAACGAATAGCCAAAACTGGGATTCAAACCTGGGCAACCTCGCTGGCAGGTGAACACTCTATACCCTAAGCCATCACATTTAGTAGTTTGTGTCGAAAGTGGGCATTTAAAGCGTGCATTACGATGTGCATAAAGTGTGATTAGTCTAGAGTGTGCATTTAAAAAAAATATTGCACTGAAAGTTTGTGTGTTCCAGAGTCTGTTCTTCATTTGACTCCACGGAACCAGCAAGCAATAGAAAACAAAGTTAAGAAATTAAAAATTCTTAAAAGTTGGTATTTAAAAACACTTTTTAAATATTTTTACAATTTGAAAAATACTCCAAAACATAGTAAAGGAGGGTTAATGTGGATATGGGGCTAAAAAGGATATCTTGAAAAACTTTTTTATTTATGAGTCACACTCCTCCAATGTGCGGTATATATCGCACATTGGTAATATTGATGTAAGCATCCATCTGCAATTGTATCCATGTGCAGTTTTTAAGATGCCAAATTAACTTAAAAATTTTATCCTTACTCTTTTATTAATGTATTTTATTTCCAGAATTTCATTAATAGGGCACATTGTGTTATAAATTATACCTCTTTTTACCTATTTTTATATTAACCTTCTATGTATAGCTTTCAATTATCTTGCATAAGGCATAAACAAACACACGCATTTGTGGGACTAGAGTAGTCGTTGTTGGTTGGGCTAGTGTAGTCGCATCCACCTGGAGCCCATTCAGCTCCCAATGAAAGAAATATGAATTCGTTTCAAATTTCATAAATTTCGTGTCATTTTTTTTCTAAGCTAAAATTATGTTGTAGAATGATATGCCTTTAAAATTAGTAGTTTCAAGTAAGACCAGTAGCCTGAAACCTTTCTGTTAATTCACTCTTTAAAGTGTTAAGAATAATTTAAAGGAGATGTTTTACGGAGATGTTTTAAAAGAATATAACTCAATATAGATGAATTAAAGAAGAAATTGTACCGTCTTCTGTTAAGCGAGTTGTTTTAGTTTACTCTAGTGAGGGGGGATGTTGCTTAGACATTTCTCCGGGCCATTTCATCACTAGGTTTCATTACTAGGAAAGCTTAACATTGTTTTTGTGCTTTCACATAAAATTGAATTGGTTAATAATTTTCAAATGTATTTAATTGCTTTCAAAATGAATTTTTTGGTATAGTGAAATATTCTATCACAAATTACCATTGTAATTCAAGTATGTTAATATTATTTATTCTCCAATAAGACTTAGATTAAAATTGATTTCATTTTGACTTTAGATATACCTTTTCAGGTTATAATAAATGAATATTTCATTAATTATCAAGTATGTCTACCCTACTGCCATAGTCCGTCTACATTAGCCCATTGTAGTGTGGCTATTGTGTAAAAATATAGTCATTTCAAAAGCATATTGTAAAAAAACTATTAGATTTGAGATTCTATTGTATGTACCAAAGTGCAGATATTTGTATAAATTAGTGTTAAAAAAGTACTTCAGGAGTTGAAATTTGAATTAAATATGTTCTTTTTTGCAAATTTTTAAAAAATGTCCACAATACTACCCTCGCCTTATCATCTTAAAGTATATAGTTACATTAAAATAATTATTACGCAATACAGATCGTTTGGTTTTTCAATATTTGTTTATTTACTCAAAATTTGCTTGATATTTTTTTACCATAGTGAACAAAACAATTCAATAAAACAAAAACTATGCTGAATATCCATGCATCACTTAAATCTCATAACCTTAACTTTTTCTAGCTTACAAAGAGTACAAATATTTACACTACCTTTATTTTTGCTTTTGTATGTAGAACAATTCTTTGTTATGCTGTCTACATTATTTAAGGTAATTTTGTATCAAAATATATGTATATAAAAAAAACTTTTGAGCTCCTTTGTGTGCATGTAAAATAGCAAAGCTGAATTTTTAAAATATATTTACAAAGCTTTTTAAATTACTTTTTCACGAAAAAAAGTCTTTAAAATGTATCTAATAATTATCTTTTTTTAAAAATATTTTTTTTCTATTTCTCAAAAAATGAAGAGAAAATATTAACGAAAATTTAAAAAAGAACAATTCTATAACCACAATATTTGACTACAGTAAAGAAAGGTAATTTTTTATTTAGTCAAATTATTAATTTCAGAAATTTTTTTTTTGTCTATTTCATTCAGAATGCAGTCTAAGAAAGTTATTTAGACAAGTTAAAAATTCTTTCGAACGCATTGAATTTAAAACCAAAACAATTCTTAAAGAAATTTATTTGACCAACATCTAGAGACACAAATGAATTTGCATTTTACGCCTTTTCCATTAGATATGATATGATAAAGTATTACTTTGTTCCACGTTATTCATTTCTTTTATTTTTCAAAATTTTGAACAGAATGTAATGAAGACTCAAAAAAGTTGTACTTTAGTTAAATTTAATATTCATTTATTGTATTCATATTTAAATCAGAATTTTTTTTCTTCATACTACACTTTTAAGTAAGCAGAAAAAAAAATAAGAAACATGTTTTTAGTTAAATAATTTTGCAGCTGATTCTAACTTTCCGGTACATAAAAACAAATATTTTAGATTTAAAATATGCTCAGTTTTAATTTTAAAAAGTAACACAATTTAATGTTCAGTAAAAAAAAAAACACTAATATTTTAAATCCAAAAGACGTTATATTAATGCATCTAACTTTTTGTAATAGATAAAAGAATTGAAATTGATTAAAATATGTAGAAGTTAAAAATACAATATGCTTTAATCCTGTATAAAAAAAACAGTTGAGTTTTTGCTGTTATGACTTGAATCGCGATATCATAATCAAATAATCGATCTAATCACAAATAAATCTTAAGTCACAATTAAATCTTAAGTCACGATAAAAATACTCAATAGCTTTCTTAATTTTTTGTATTATCAAGTACATCGTATTATTAATTCTTTACTCTAAACTAGTTACACTTACTAGTTCCAAGAGCTACAGCAGCCTTGCTATTTTAAATATGTAACAGCACCTTGTTTTTCATTGGCACTTAAAACAACAAAAGTATTGATTTTGTTCGTTTATCATAGATTAAGATTTTGAAGTATTTTCAGACATATATATATTGTAGCGTATCTACCACTACAAAATTACAACTACAATTCACTAGTATATAAGACATGTTAACTCGACACTATGTCGGGGTTCCTTTTCATAGATGAAAGCTGGCATGGTCGATTACTACTATCCCCACATTGATGACCTTCGGACGTGATGTGAACACGCCTACCTAGACAGTAACGCCTACTTCGATGGATGATCCACATTGAACAGTTGACTTGCTACTTGTGACAGCGACATTATCCATCTCCTCGCATTGTTGCTACTCAGTCTCGTTTCGATCACGCACAACGTCGGCTTGCATACTTGTGATTACACGACTGCTAACGGCAACACAGGAGCGACTACGACCATGAAGTTAATACACCTCTCACATTCAGCACTAAAAAATACGGTGATCTTAATACAGCTTCTCACAAAACAGCAATGAATCAACTAGTGGTATTCGTTCGTCGAATTCTATCACAGATATAATTCTAGTGGGGGAGTACTGTAGCGTATCTACCACTACAAAATTACTACTACAATTCACTAGTATATAAGACATGTTAACTCGACTCTATGTTGGGGTATCTTTTCATAGAGGAAGGTTGACATGTTCGAATACTCCTCTCCCCACATATATTTATTTCAAACACAACTTATCGAAGCGAAGTATTTGAGCTGAAAAATTTGATTGATTCATTTTCATACGTTAAGATTTAGTATATAGCTTTTCGGCGTATATTTTTTTATTTAAGTATTATATCACTTCAGTAGTTAGTTAAAGGCATCTTCAATCATATGAAATACTTCATGAAGTTTCTTCATATGGATTAAAATAACTACAAATACATCAATAGTTAGATTTAATAATTATTAAGATTCTATAAAGATTCAATTAAATTCAATAATATACCAAGATTCAATAATTAATGAAAGATAACTTCATCTATAAAAAGCATTTTATGAAGTTTCTCTATGTAGATAAAAATAATTGCAAAATACCTCAATAATTAGATTAAATTATTGGCTAGATTGCATAAAATTTCAATTACATTTAATAATGTAACAAGATTAAATAATTACTGAAAGATAACTTCCTCTATATAAAGTATTTATATTATTTTATAACAATGTAATAATATATTTTAACAGCTCTTTTTAGACGAACACACTATTTAAGCAATTTTTTTTCATATTAATGTATTAAAAAATATATTAATCTGTAAATATATTTTATATAAACTGCTGTTTGTAGAAAATGCAACACCATGAAGGAATCATCAGAATCAAATGAAATTCGCAGCAAATGTCAATTATAGGAATTTATGCAANACCTTTTTATCACCATTATTTATAGATTGCTTATTGCTTTATTAAAATACCATTAAAATTAAAAAAAAATATTATTTTTGAAAAAAATGCATTTTGCAATTTTTTAATATCTTGTCTTTTTCAGAGACAGAAAAATAATATATAGTATAAAAGCAAAAACTATTTCATTTAAAAATAATTCTTAATCAAACAGAAAAGTAGGAATAATGTCTTCTGTATTTGTTTAATAAGTTAAACCATTTTACTAAAATTATAACCTTATTTTTTCTGCTCTGTTTTCAGAATTAATTTTAATCTCACATTACGAAAGATACATTGATGCGTTCGCATATTAGAACTAAAAAATGATTTTTTTATTCACAACTAACTTTTAAAAGTAATTCTAATCGGATTAAAAATAAATCTTTTCTGAGAAGTCCTGCAGCTCCGAAGCGTCTTCCTACACAAGGAATAAAGTGAGCTCAAATTTGTTCGAATATTATCAATATTCTTTATTTATATAAAAGAGATATAAATTTTGATTTCTTTTTTTTCGAAATACAATTATTTATAATCTCTTAGAATCTAATTGATTCTTGGGGATTAATTGCTGATCTTCACTGAGCAAAGAGAAAAAAAAATAGTTCAAAAAGAAATAATTCACTTAAAAAGAAAATAGTTCGAGACCAATGCAATTAAATTTATAGATTTTAATTACATTGGTGCAGATTATTTTATTTGGCTATATTATTGTACAAAAAATTATAATATATATATTCATTTCAAA
>NC_092204.1:41957850-41974620 GCF_043381705.1 Parasteatoda tepidariorum | reverse complement strand
TATATATATATATAACAGTCGAAATGTTTTAAGGACTCAAAAAGTCGCAAATTGTCAGACGTTGAATGGTAAGAAATAAAAGTGAAGAAAAACAATATTTCCAATATCTTTTGTTTCTTCTCACTCACGTCTGGCATGTCTAGAAAATGGATACCATTTTTTGAGTGCTTGAAACATGTCTCAACTGTTATTTTCCAATTTCTATATTTTTGTAGCGAATAAAGTTTCTTATCAGTTAATATTTTATCACTTAACTTTCTTGAGATTACATATTTAATATAAATTGGGTTGTTCTACACTCTCAAAAATTTTGCTTCAACGTTGAACAATAATATTAATGTAATGCTCTCAAAAACAGGTGCCAAAATTTACAAGACATGAATGAGAAGAAACGGAAGTAAAGAAAAAAGTAGTTATATCTTTATAACGCAAGCAAATGGTAGAGTTTACACCATTTTGCAAACCTAGGTACGTGTCCACGTCTGGAGGAAAGGGAAAAAAAAAGAGCTTTCACCAATCTGCTGCTTTTTGGTTAAGAAGTTCGATATTTTCTAAGCTCCATAAATTTGGTGAATAATTAGTGTATATTTAAATTATTTAACTAAATTCTAATGTGAAATGATGGTAGATCGTGTTTTAAAAGTAGAAAAAAATTCTTTTGAACCATTAGTAGACGTTTATAGGTGAATTAGTGTGTAATTTCAAGATAGTGACAACATGGCGGTCAGGATGGTGGTTGTTTTACATAGAATGTGAGATCTTATAGGATTGAATTGACAATCTGGTTGTAGCTCCAAAACGCATTATAATATATTTATGAAAATATTTATATTAAAATATATTTTTTTCAGAAATATATTTAATTATTTCAAAAATTTATTTATGTTACATAATAAATCTATTTATCTTAAATAAGTTTTTTCCTTCTTACTTTAATTTTTTATCTAGCTACATCCTCACCCAGAAATGATACTTACGTTTAAGAGAATAGATTTTTTTAAAAAAAAAACATTTTACTTTTAAATTCATAAAATTTTCAAAAATGTGTGTTCATTTATCATAAAAAGTCATTTGCACCACTATCAATAAAAAGTGGTTTCTCAAAATATGTATATGAAAATATGTAAATAAACAAGCTTCGTTTAAATAATATTTTATTGCCAACTGAGGAGAAACGTTTCTAGAATTTTTCTTTATTTTAATTCCATTATTTTCTTTACTTCCCCTTGGAATCAATTTGCTTAGAATAAAACTAATAAAACTAAACAAACATAATGGCTCAGCAAGAAACCTTTGTTAAACATGCTATATTCTGAGAATTGCTCTGATTAAAAGATAAATATCAATTTTTTTAATTGTGCAATTTACATTTACTTTTTACGAAAAAAATAAACCTACTTCATCATCACTAATAACGTTAGCGTTTTCTATTTGCTCCGATTGTCTTCATTTTGTCATGCATTTATTTTCTCTTTCTATTATTTATTTTTAAAGCTTAATCTTAATTATTTTAAAAACGGCACTTAAAATTATAAAATTATTAAAAAATAACCTTTATTTAAATTGATGAAAACAATATGATAGGAACCGGTAACTTAATTAATCAAAAGAGCAATAATATTTATTTTAACAATACAGCATCAACGATGTAGAGAACCATTTATTAACAAATAACATTTACTGGAATTAATGCAACGGATAAGTTACGGAACTTAATGAATCAAAAGAGCAATAAAATTTATTTTATTGGGTAATGTACATTTACTATTTACAAAAGAACTAACCTTATTTCATTATCACATGTAATGTTAGCATTCTTCCAATTGTCTTCATTCTGTCATGTATTTATTTTATCTTTTTATTTTTTATTTATAAAGTTTAATCTCAAATTTTTAAAGCGGCACTTAAAATTACAAAGTTATTAAAAGCAAACTTTATTTAAATTAATAAATTAAATTAATTAATCAAAAGTGTAATGAAATTTATTCTTAAAAATCATAGATCTTTACCGATCCGATATATCAGCCATGTAAACAAAATAATATTTAATAAAAAAACATTTATTTGAATTAATGAAATCTATATGTTAAGGAACATAAAGCTTAATTAATCAAAAGGGCAGTAAAATTTATTTTAACAATCCGACATTAGCCGTGTAGAGGAAATAACATTTATTAAAAAATAACATATACTTGTATAGATGATACCTATATATTAAGGAACTTGTAACTTAATTAATCAAAACGGACATAAAATTTATTTTATACATCAATTGTAGAAGAAACAAGAATTCTAGAAAAAATTTGTTTTGTTCTTAATAAACATTTTTGTGAAAAATAGCAACTGAAATATTTAGTAAGATAGGTAATATCTCATTTAATATAGTTTTAGTATTGAAGAACAATACAACTTAGTGTTGTCCTACATAGCAGATCCTTGAGAGTTGATATTCCTCACAGGGAATGTAAGTTATGTGAGCTATGACAAAAGTAATCAACCCTACTGAACTCTGGAACTTATCATATTTCACGTAAGCCTTCATTTATAGCAGGAATGATAAATTGTCCTGCATTAATTGTTTACTCTCTTGCCGTTCTGCTTAAACTTCCCATCAACTCTTTCGGTTGGCCAGGAGCACGATATTTTCGGAAAATCGCTCGCAGCCTTCCCCCAGGGGCAAACCCCCTACTGCAGTTTGGGTGGAGTCAGAAATTGTATAATGCGTCTCTTTAACACTTTATGCTTTAGTAAATAATTCATAAGTTTTCGTCTTATTGCTCTTTCGTGTTTTGTGTGATGATTTCTAGATGTTATGAAGGTGACTCGGTCATGAAGTTGGCACAGACTGAGTTTATATTTCTAGTTAAATAAGTTTAAATAGTAATTTATTACATTAACTCTTATTTTTGCTTTTTCAAAGTAGTCGCATTAAGACTATGCTATCGATAGATAAATTAGATTATTTTTTTTTAAACCTTATTCATAATTTTTTAATTTTTAATGCTCTTAATGAATTTGAAATATTTTGATTCAGTATTTATAAGTCTACATTAACACAGTGTCCCCAACCTTTTTATCACCACGGACCTGTCAACGTTTGATACTCTTACCGAGACCCGCTGGGAGGGGGAGGGGGGTAAGTTGATTGTTTATATTTTAGATTATTTTGATTTATTAATTTTAATTTCATTGTATTTAAACATGCCTTCAAAATAAAATACTGTTACACCAAAAAATAAATATAAAGTGATTCAACATTTTAACTTACTAGAACGTTAAATCAATGAGAACCTCAGCTTGTTTCTTTGTAATGAGACGGTTCCATGTGGGGGTAATCGGAGGTAATGACTCTCGAAGTGTGTTGCTAATGTCCAGTTCATTCCGATGTTTTGGTTGCTGTTACTGCAGAAAACATAACTTCACACAGATAGGTTGTCGGAAATGGCAATAGGGATTTAAGTGCTGTGGTGGCAATCTCGAGTAGTGGAAATCTTTTTACTTTTTAAAACATTAAAAAAAATTGTCACTACTTTCTGGGACTCTTTTTTTAATAAATAAAATTTTAATGGAGCACAGATATTTTTAATTAGAGGTTTAAACCTAGGAACTTAAATTCAGTTTCAAAATGAAATTGGTGGCCCGGTACCGGTATCCTGTACCGGTCCGCGGACCGGGGGTTGAGGAACACTGCATTAGCAACCATTATCGATAGAAAAATTTTTATGTTATAACAAAATTAACAGCGATTTACAAGTAACTAATATTAAAAAAAAATACTAATTTCAAAAAAATTCTGAATTTCTATACACGAGGAAAATTATAATTATTTCCCATTCTCGTGGTGTTAACATATTTATGATATGAATTTATAATGCACAGATATTTCATGGATTCAGAGGTACACTGCAAAAATTCGGAATCAAATTACGGTATAAAGTGCCGGTACTTTAGGTGCAACTGTCATACAAACCATTTTACAGTAAAATCCACTTTTACAATGAGTACCGTGATATCGAATTTTTAACAATAATATTTATTTAACTATATTGGTTCAGTGAGTCTTTGTGGTAATTATTGCTGTAGAAATTATGGTACATCAGATGATTTTGATCAGTATCATGTTTGGCATAATGGATTTTACGGTAAAAAGAACTGGAATCCTGACTTCGAAAACTTTTCACCGGAATTTGCACAATGTACCTTTAAGATCATTTTTTAAATACACTTCAAAACCTAACCTAGAAAACCTAACGTATTAAAATCTAAGTAAAATCAAACCTAAATTATAACAGTTTATAGAGTATCGGCACCCAGAGTGTTTGTCATTTTTACTGTAATTTGATATGGAATTGTTTACAGGGTTCAGTTCAAATCAAAAAGAAACGTATATGTAACTTATGTTTTTATTTAATATCCATTCATTAAAAAACTTAAATAAAAATTTTTCATTTCTATACTCCTTTAAAAGCATATATGTAAGACTAAAAATACATCGGTACTTAATATTATTTTATAACACTAAATACTAAATTGTGACGGAAATTAAATAAATCCCAGTTCAGTTAAGAAAAATAAAACCATTTTAATTGTAAAATAAACTAAGTAACAAGCTTATGTTTTCCATTGTTAAATTCCTCAAGCATATTTTACATTATACATAAGATGTATTTCCAGACATCAGTTAATTTAAATCAAAACTATTTTATCAGTTTAAAATTGATTAAAAATGCTTCTCATACATACTACGAATTTTTATCTAATGCATAATCTTATCTTTATCTAATGCAAATCTTATCTTATCTTTTAATAATCTTATCTTTTTATCTAATGCAAATAGGGTCAAATAAGTACACAAAGCTATTCGTTATTTAAAAAAAAATATATCGCCAAATTTTAACAAACTCCAGCAGATGTAAGAAACTAGCTCAACTTAAAACATTTATGGAGTTCCTTAAATATTATGATCATTCTGAATATATATGTTTAGAATTCTTGTCGAAAATGAAATTTAAAATCTACGCATTGTTATAAATAAATATTTTACTGAGGAAGAAAACAAAAAGATCATCAAAACCTCCAGAGTAATAATTAAAAAAGTCAAGACTGAAGGAAAAAATTCTACTTTATTATCGGCACTGTTGAAATAAGACTATTAGAAACATCTTTAAGTTTATTCTTGCAATGTAAATGTCTTTCATGTTCTTATCCCATCTTTTTCACCATAGATTTGAAATACAGAACAGAAAAGTAAATTTTACCGAATAAATTGTTTTTAATCCATTCTCTAGTGTACCATGAAACAATTACCAAATTTTATCAAAATCATTAAAAAAATGCTTTGGTAATGATTGCCGAAATTTTTGGTGTTTCCATAGAGCCAAAAACACGTTACATTTAATCTTCTGGAAATATATCCGGAAAATCAAAATAATTTTCTTTATCCGCTGTATACACTTTTGTTTTATTCTTTTAAAAGGATTCTGAAAATGGAAAAAATTCTGTAAAAAGTCAGTACACAGTATAAAGAAGAAGAAATATTATATTGAGTTTAATAGCTACTCAATAATTTTATATATTTTTTGTTTAAGTTAGGTTATTAAATAATATTCCATGGTTCTTATTTATTTTTAGAAATAAAACCAAATTAGCTCAAATTTAATTTCGTAAGCATGATAAACTCTTAATAGCTTGCAAATATGTCTTGCTGGTATATTTAAATTCTAATTATTGATAGACAGCTAAATGAGGAATAAATTTTCCTCCTTAAAGTAACTTTCTTAATTTGTTTGATTAAAACCTCTGGATTTCTGTCTCTCTAGTTAATCAACTGATAGAAGTTAATTAGAGAGCTTTAAAAAATTCAAAATCTTGAAAAGTTGAGTTAAAAAGTGGATTTCTCGGTGCACTAAAGCCAAGTAGCTGTATTTGTGTGCCTCAGCAATAATTAATGAAGCTCTGATATTTAATAAGTAATGTGATAAGTCACCCTTTATGAAATGTGTCAAAATAGTTGATGAGGCAGAAAAAGGCTCAAAGCGTTTCTCATGGAGTGAAATTAACACTATCAAGACTAACTGAAATTAATCTTTACGCGAATTTAAAATAACTTACTGAGTTAACTGGGATTAATCTTGACAGTTTTAACAGAGTCGCTGTCAAGAGTATATAACAGAATCATCTCACATATTAACAAGGCTGTTATGAGTTTATTGTGTCTCTATGGGCATTTCAAAATATTCTTATTAAGCACATATTTACTTATTTTTTATCGAAAGGGAAAAAAAACTTTGAACTTGCTGAATTAAATTGTATGATGAAGGTATATTTTTGAAGTTCTTTTTTTAGAATAACATAATTATGGCATTTTATTCTATTTATTATTTGTTATTATATTCAAATTAATTATTGATTACTTAATTGGAGATACTTCCTATTCTTTAAAAAAATAGTTGAAAAACTTTGTGAAAGGAAACGATTTAAAACATTTTAAAATTATTAAGAGATTCAAGGATATAAAAAATCATAAAAATTCCAATATTTGTTTGTTATTTGTCAAAAAATGATACTATATTAATTATATTTCAAATAACGGAAAAATTAAAGTTTTTGCGAAATAAGAATAAGAGATTAGAATGCGAAATCAAAATTCTTCCTTTTACCAACAAAAGTTTATTTCTAAAATTCTTATTATTATTATACATTTAAGACAATATATATATATATAGGTGGCTAAGCCCCCTATTCGCTGCCGCTCACCAACCCCGATGATTGCTTCGCAATAATTGTCGTTTCTTGACAGAAAACCATTCTTCTACTTACGTTAAAATTATTCCCTTAACATATATGTACTAAAAGGAATTCTATTTGCTTACGCTTGTGCCTCTACTTCCCACGTCTAACTCTTACTATCTATTAGTATTATAAATAATTAGATCTCTTGATGATTTTTTGAAGTAATAATTTTTTAAAATAACATTTATTTTCTAACAACATTATATTGTTCAAAAAAATTTATGAGTTCGCAACCATAATTTAATACTTTCGCTAATAATAGCAGTACTGGAAAATAATTTTAAATTAGGGATACAAAAATATTTAAAGGAAAACAATTCGCGATCGCAACGAACTATAGGGGGCGTTGTTGTATGAGACTAATACCTGCGATTTCTATATGAACAGTCATTCATTTACTCTGGAGACGTCTTTAATGTAGCATGTAACATTGTAACGTTCCTTCCTCATCGTATCTTATTAAATTTAAAAAAGAAAAATGTTTGATATCCTTCTTCTATTATACGAAAACAAAATGGCATCTTCTTTTATTAGAGAAGGAATATCCAAGACACATCGGAAAAATATTTGTACATAAACAGAAAAAAATATGTTTATTCTTATAAGAGTTAAAACCTAATGCCCGAGAAATAATTTTACAGAATTTAATGATATAACATGAAAGGCCTATTCCATAGTTTTAAGAATCATATTACTTCAAAAATTAAAATGAACAAAAAGTATACGTAAGCCTCATAATTTTATGAGATTTAATTTCGTAAAAAACGTTTCTTGACAACAATTTTTATCAAAAAATTTCAAGTTTCAATAAAAATCATTATTTAGAAACTAAAAAACGTAAAATAAAGAATTCTGACGAAACAAAAACAAAAAAACAATTCTTTCTTGTCGCCATGTTTTAGTGCTACGAAAATTCCTCTTCGGGATTTGCCAAAAAACAAAACAAGACGAAAATATACCAATTCCCACGACATGAAACTTTATCTTGGTAAACGTACGTTTTGGAAATGTTATTTCATTTGGAATCTTATTTATCAGAGTTCATATGGCGATATGATTGTTTTGAATCTATGCTAAACTCTATATCGGCTCATTTTCCACCGAAATCCGATTGACTATTTTGATTTTAAATAAAGTGTTTTATTTTATGAATTGTCGCAAAAATTTTAAGTGTAGATTGGCGGCACTTAAAAACCGCCAAATCTGTAGCGGCGGTGGCGTTAATACGTAAGTACCGAATTTTTATTCCATACTTTTCTGAATCATATTACTTCAAACATTAGAATATATAAGAAGTATACATAAACACATAATGTTATATCATTTAATTCTTCAAAAAAAGTTTCTTCACAACACTTTTTATCAAAAAATTATAAACTAAAAAACAGAAAATAAAGAATTCTTAGGATAAAAAACAATTCTAAGAATTCTTCACATTGAAATAAAATCTTTCAAATTGTTTCTTTTTTTATTATTCTTACAGTTCTTATTCAAACGTAAAAAACCATTCTGTAGAGAACTATCATCAAATAAAAAAAATATTTACAACCGAATTTTTTATTATAAAAATCATAACACTCACTTGTGTTATAAATCCGTAGAATTCCAAAATGAAATCCGTAGAATTCCAAATGAAATGTTCTTCGTTTGAAAATTTTATTTTTAAATAATACATGCATAGATTATCCTTTCATTACTTTTAGATAACATACTACACAGCAAAATTTTATAATTGTAAGATCTTGATATGAATTTGAATATGCAGCTAAAAACAGAATAGTTGAATTCTAGTTGAAATTATTCTTTCAAATCTAAAAAAATACTTACCAAGAAAACGAAAAAAATTTATTAAGAATCAACACAAATGGCACTATTTCAAGTAGTTTGGATAACTTTTTTTTGTTGTTTTCCGAATTATATGGATACAGAAATATATACTATTCTATAACGAAGAAGAATATTCTATAACTATTACAGTTCTGTACGTTCTGAATTCACATTTATTTATTGGAATGACGAAAGCAATGTTGACTTCACTTTAATTGGTAATGAATTGAAGACAGAAGAAATGCATTTTACCTTAATCACACATCTGTAACAGTATGCGATAGCGAAATCGGAAGTTATCAGTTGCAAGTTTGCTGATAATAGAAGTTTAAAATTATTGAGAAATTTTTCTTCAAATGTTCGGCGTGCTCTGAGTCTGAAAGATATCTCAATATTCTGGAGATATTTTTCAAGTTCTTCGGCTTTTCCTTCGGGAAATTTTGATTTTTATTTGCTGCTAAGAAAATGGCGTCTGATTCTGCCCATGATTTTGATGGAACTAAATGAAAACGTGATAAATTAATGTCTGATATTTACAGGCTACCGCTAGAGGGCGTATTCGAGCGTTGCGATCGCGAATACCTTTATGACTTTTGTTAATTTTATGCTGATGACAACCAAAACAATAATGAAATGAATGGATCCCACCTCTTGATTTTTGTATAGAAATGCTCGGACAGGAGCCTTAGCACGGACAACAATGGAAAACTGTGACACCATCATTAGACATAATCAAAATAAAATAAAAATCGCCATTCAGCTTTAGCTGGTAAGTTTAATCTTAACAATTTAGCAAGCAGCATTATCAAAAAATATTACCTTTTCACACGCATGCGTTCTCAATTTTAATTGGATGTTTCGTGCGTTACTAACCGCAAGTCTTCTGTGATTGGCTATTTGTTATCATTTCACTCTCTTCTTATATTATATATNTTTTTGTTACTTATCGGTGTAAATATTTGCGTAATTTCACTAAAACCATGTGCTCCCCTAATTTTTTTGAGCAGTGTATATATATATATTTATATAAAGGATGGGCTCATTCTCAATGGGCCGACTCTCTCGATGGGCCGATTTCTCAAGCAATTCTTAAGGAATCATTCTGTAATTTAAGAAAGGCTTAGATCGTGCTATTTCTCATAATTATCAGAAATATCTTAAGATTTTATATTATATTATATGTAATAATTATACAATATTTTTGTAATAATTATATGTAATAATTGCATGAAATTTCGTAAGCTCAACTTAAATATTTATGGAGATATGTTCATTTAAGAAACAAAAAATATTTTAAAGTTTTTTTGCTATAATTTTAGAAATATTCATTGCTATTTTTAAAAAAAATAGAGCATTTTAAAATTAATTAAAATTTTTTTTCTTTAAAATTCGAAAAAAAAATCGTGTAAAAAATCGCGGGGAAAAATTTAATTTTTCTTTATTTTTATAATTTTTATGTGATTTGTAATTGGCAACTAATGGAAAAAGTCCGATTTGAATTTTTAAAGCTATTTTTAAAGTTGTTTTTGTACTTTTTAAAAGAAACTCAAAACTATAAAGGGTTTTCCAAAAATATTATTTTGTATCATGACACAAAATCAAATAACGAATGATAATACTTTACAATAAGCGTTCATATACCGAAAAAGATACATTTATAGGGGTTAATCCCTAGCAATTTTCTATAGAAAATTAAGAAATTTGTTTTTTCAAGATCATTAAAATGCCACTTCCTGAAACGACACGGAATAACATAAAATCGCTACAATTTAACATGATCTTGCATGACTTAACATGATTTAACATGACTACCTAAAGTATAATTACCTTCAAGTGTATGGGAAGAAATCTTATATGGTAGCTACTAAAATATGTTTCATTGTTATATTAAAATATTTTTCAGCTATTAAAATATTTTTCAGCTATTAAAATATTTTTCGTCTGTTTATTTCTCTCAATTAATCTACGTTATTATATCGTGGTACTGATCCACAGATGAACAGACAGACATGAATTAATATCCTTCATTTTGGCTCAAAACCTTATTAAATTTGTAGTTATTATCCTCATGGGTCTCTTTCTTTTTTGACTTTTTATTTTGTACAATTTTGCAATGTTCCAAAACCTAGCAAAAAGATATTGCAGTAAAAGTCCGTAGTGGGCCAAGGGGGAAATGGAGATAAATTGATCCACAATTTTATGATTAGCGTAATGATGATTAAAATGTGATCACTATTGCGCACTTGCCACATTTACTTTCCATATAACTTGCAGATCTTTAACTTTTTTATCTATTTCATATAATCCTTTGAAATTCTTAACATATTCTTTAATTATTTCAGCTTAATTTGCACAAAGGAAATTCGTAAATTTTCAAAATTTTTTCTTAAATATAAATATTTATATCTGAGCTTAAGAAATGAAATTTTTACTGTATTTTAAAAATACAGTAGAAAAATTAAAGTCTAGACATTCCTTTTTTCAAAATAAAACGAAAAATTTATAACAGCCAGTTATATAAAAAAGTAAGCATCAAACTTAAATTACTTTTAAATTTTCATTATTTTTTAAACAGTCACATAGAAGATCGTCAAGCCTATTTTTATGCTTATTGTATAGAAGAAAAACATGAAAAAGAATAAAATGCGTTCATAAAAATTAAAAATTGATTTTTATGAACTAAATACTTTTTTATCATATTTTATTGCAAGGCTTCGAATTAAAACACATTTTTTACCAAACGTAGCTACGTATAAAATATTTCCAATAAGTGATAATATCTTCAAAAGTTAACTGATAAAGCTTACATAAACGGGAATACATAAACCGTGACGGCGACTTTCACATTTCCTGCAAGGATAATTTTACTCAAAATTTATTTTATCCTTTATAACTGTTTGTAAACTTGAAATATTTAAGCTCTCAATATTAAATCATTCCTCAGGTTATCTGAGTAAATATTCAATTCCAGTTTCCTCCTTTATCGAATATTCATGTATTTGGTTGCATGCAATAATTGTTAAACTTATCATGAAGTATTAGATTTTTGTGCTCGTTAGATTTCCATATTTTATCTCTGCACGATATAAATGTCCAGGAATTTATATTCACGAATTAAACGTGTATGCTTCCGATGGCGTATCGTGCCAACTTCTCAACACCACCTGTTAAAAAGACTTTACTTGTCAGGTTCGTGTGAAGAGATGACCAAGCTATGTTACAAACCAGTTTCCAATTATGTAGTCCCTATAAATATATCAAATAGAGAATGGGTAAATGTTTAGAAGTGCCATGGTGTAAGTCAAGTGGTATTACGTTTGTATTAATTTGCACAATGGCAACGATTTTAATATGGTACAATGTTACAATTTTCATCTGAAATTACAGTAAAGTAACCGGAAACTGTCTATCCTTCCCATTAACTATAAAGTTTACGGTTATGAACATTTTTTACTTTTATGGTTTTGAAACCGTTTACAAGTGATACGGTTAAGAAACCGTAAATACAAAAATTTACAGTTTTGTAACCACTTACAACTTACATAGTTCTGAACCATAAAAAAGGAAATTTAAACGGACATTGGAGTTCTGGTAAGTGCAGCGCCATTTATACATAAATGATAGTTTCGTATTTTAATAGTTTAGGGTCACCGGTTGAAGAGTTCAGGACTCTTGGAAATTCATCATGTTTTAGAAAAATAGAAGAAATATTGTAATATCTATGCTATCACTCAAACTGTTATTTAGCCGACTATAAGATTGACCAATAACCCCCTCAACTAGACTATTTACTACGCTGCACGAACAAAATGGCTTTACAACATGGGCCTAGTTGGTGCTCATAGTATTCTGGTTGCTTGACCGTATTAGTTAAAAACAACCAATAAAGTTTTATTATCACACTTAGCAGTTTGAATATCATTTGTTTTATGGTTATGACTGTTTTGGTTAGATATGGTAAAATTAAATAAATTGCTAGTTTAAAATTTTTAAAGAGAAATTTTGATGAATGTATGTAACTAAACTGAGTTTATTTAGAGGCAGTTTCAGCGAATTAATAAAAGCGAAATGGCAGCAAATTCTGTAAAGAGACTAAAAACAATAGATAAAAAAATATTCCGAAGATTGCAGATACTAACTGTCATTTTAAAGTTATACAAAAATATAAAATCCTAAGCGTTATTGCTTTTGTATTCCACATAAAGAGCTTTTTGATATTTTATAAAACTTAAGGTTTTATATTTCCTTTAAGTATAAGTATTATAAGTAAAGTGTGTCGTAAAACGAAATTAACTAAACTTGAATAAATAAAAATATGACCGATATTATTCTATAACGTTTTATCTATTTAGAATTAAAAATATTTGTGTTTTCTTTTAGTGCCGATATTATTCATTTATGAATAATATAACTAAAATATAAGATACCATTGTAAAGACTATTGGATTTATAATTATTTAGATTGTTTCTTGTTTCTAAACAAGATTTCAAAATATTATGAAAATAAAAGTTCCCAACACAAGTAATTCCATGAAATTCTATCTCGATTTAACCATTTTATTAAAAGGAAATGAAGAAGAACTAATTCGAATCATAACATTGGTAAAAAGAAACAGAAGCATATAAAAATATCAGAAAGAAACTTAATTATAAATTGTAGAATGTCTACACATCAAATGACTAACCATTTCTCATAAGGAAATGGTTAGTTCTGCAACATGAACTAACCATTTCGTTTCAAGCACCTAGATTGCTCTAAGGTAAGTTGGGAAAAAAGTGTTGTGAAAATATCACAGTGGAGCAACTTCAAGCATTATTCGAACTCAGCATAACATTTATTGGTGTTTTTTTGTTATGTTTCAGCTGAGAAACTTAATTTTTATTGCAAGATCTGTTATTTTGTAACAGATATTAATAAAATCTCCCTTCATTCCATCGATTCTCACTTGCATCGAATTTATGACTGACTTTATTAACAACTTTTGCATTAAGATGCAAAAAGAGTTTTGTATCCATCTACTTCTGCTGAAATTTTTCCGGAAATCTTTATCGAGTCGTGCTCAAATCTATTTCAGTCGAAGAAATTGTAATTTTTCAAGAGCAAGCATTTTAAATTAAATGCATTTAAAATACATAGACGGCAATTTTACCGGGGAATAGTTTTGCTTTGTTTTCTGTTGTATTAGATTTTTTTAACAGATCTTAGATACGTTCTCTCTTACTAAGCTACTGTTTTTTAAAGACATCTTTAGTCGAAATGTGCTAATTTAAAAACGTTATATATATAACGAGAAGTCGCATAAATATTGTGAAAAGCTTCTAGGACACATAAGGATTAGAATAGCGACGGAACCAATGTACGAAAATGTCTTCATACGCCGCTGGAGGCGTGTTTCGATTAAAAGCTCTATTTTCATCTGCTTCGGAGCAGGTCAATAATAGAGAAGCACTCCTTGCCGAGTACGACGATATTTTCGGAGCATGCGATCCTATGCAATTTCAATCTTAATTATGTATCCTAAGTACCTTAGACTTAATCACTGCATTTACAAGATTCCCTGTTATATTAACGTTTTTAAACTTGCACATTTCAACGATAAATAGACTAAAAATGCTATTTAAAAAAATCTGTATCTTTAGGAACAAAACTTGTTTCTTATTTTTATCATTGGAGGAAGTTAGTTAAACTTTTATTTGTATCCTTCTCAAGTGTAAAGATACTTTTAAACTGCACAATAGTAAAATATAAATTTTTCATTAAAATTTACCCAATTATTTAGCTTGGAAATTTTTACTTTTTCTCACGAAACGTATCTATAAAACTACTTATGAATTCTATTGCATTTTAAGGCAAAGTATTACTGATAAAACGTCAGGTGAATTGTTTCATACGTTGTGAAGAAAAATACATAAAAACGGAGCAATTAATAGGACAAGCAATATCGATCAAGTTTTCGCAAAAAAGGAAGGAAAGAAAAAAGCGAATAAGAGTTTAATGAAATTTTTAGCGTAACTATGAATACTTTGTGATTAACAAGTTACACCATTTTTCATTGTATCTGTTGTTGTCGATTAAAGGATAGCGTGACGGAATTTCAGGCTAAACTAAGATGAAAGACTATTTTTTATCCTTGACGGATAACAACCCCTCTCAAAAACACTTGTCTGCTTCCGATCAGAGGAGCTTTACTCAATTTTTTAATTTTTAATACTGAAGTGGATATAAAGTAGGACCATGATAATCAGATCATTATTTTTTTTTATTCTTAGTACAATGCGCTTAAAACAACTATTATAATTATTTTTTGCTTCATCAGCATCTCAACCAATTAATTAGGAAGAACCTGTTGTTTTATGTTCAAAATATACATTTCGGTTTATGTTGAACCGTAAACTTTTATGTTATGATAATCTTCAAAGTCATTATTATGAATTAATATTGTTAGATTCGAGCATTTAACCAAGAATAGTACTGGTATTGAACAATGAACTAAGAATCAAAATTGACAAACAGCTAATTCTTGTTTAGTGCCGATACTTTGAAGAACTATGCTTAACATGCTGGTATTTAGTTCCAATATATCCTCATACAACAAGGTTAAATATTGGTATTTAATTAAAACTAAGTTTTAATGTTGCTTTTTNTCCGCTGACGCCCAGATAAGGCACTAGTTCTAAGAAACCAGGCTTTGAGCTAACAAACCAGTATTTTGTGGCATCAGCGGGACGTTGACGTCCCGCTGACGCGTAGATCAGGAGCTTGTCCTAAGAAACCAGACCTTAAGGTTTAGTATTATCATAGTGGCAAAAAGAATTAGCGGTGATAAACTAAATAAGACATTTGTAACATATTAAAGACTTTAAATTGGTGATATTTTGCGATGTTTAATTTTTTTTTTTTTGCTGCCCTAGAATCTCAAGCAACTAATTAAAAGGACATTTTTAATGCAGAAACACACACCTTGGTTTGTTTTGATTCTTAAAATTCTATGCAAGTGTCATACAAAAATATTCAACTATCTTTTTTTCACTATATAAAGTTCTTGGTATATTTATCAAACATTTAAAATAGTGTTGGTCATGATGCTTTGAAGAAATCTGGGATAAAAATAATCTTAAAAAGGTGAGGTATTTATGCTATAATTCAAAATAATAATAAAATTATTAACTTTAATAACAACTAGTGGGCTGCGCCCCCTGCTCGCTAACGCTCGCCATCCCTCGAAAATTGCTATGCATTCTTATATGGTTCTTGCTTCGAAAACCAAGCTCGCTTCGCTCACTACTAACTTAGGTACATTCAGATGCACAAAATTCTAAGAATTCAAAACAATCATTCAAATCCATATAGCAACCTTTTTTTTAAAAAGAAAACATCTTTTCAGTAAATACTAAGTCATTAAAATAAATTTGAATTCAAATAAAAACTCGTTGACTGATACTCATTTTTCAATGAATAACTAATAACAATAATAAAACAAATAAATTTGTGATATAAATCAAAAGTCGTCAAATAAATTCGTAATATATAAATTCGTGAAAAAAAGCGCTTTCGACAAAATACTAAAATAGAGATCTATCGACAAAGACTACTCACTTCTGCCTAGCTCAATAGTATGAGTTTTCCGCAACTGAATTGTTATTTCAGTTTCCGTTTTTAGAAGCGCTATATTGTTTATTTACAACTCGACCTGCCCTATTTAAGGGCATACGAGTGTAGATTCATAAAACATATATTATACACACATAAAACAACAGAAATTATATAAAATCACAGAAACTTGAAATCACAGATGTCAGTGGCAACAGCCCGACAGAAAAAAATACAGCATTACAAGTAACAACACAAAAAAAGGAATAACCTCAATGACATCTGCCAAAACTGAGCCATTATAAAAAAATAAATAAATAAATAGATTAAAATCCAATACGATCCCTTACGCAATTAAAAAAAATCAAAAGAATACAATTCAAAAAATTTAAAATCTCAAGAAGGAACGATAAAAATGGTCCCAAAGTTAAAAAGAAACATAATAACATCATACACTAATACAAAGGACTAAGTAGTTAAAAACATGACCTATAACCGGACCAAGACAAATTTAAAAAAAAAAAAAAAAAAAAAAAAAAAAAAAAAAAAAAAAAAAAAAA
>NC_092204.1:41791308-41957824 GCF_043381705.1 Parasteatoda tepidariorum | reverse complement strand
ATAAAAATTTAAAAACTCAAAGTCTAAAATTAGTAAATTTATAAAAATAAATAATAAAATAGTAAAACATGATACGGTTGAGACACCCAAATTAGAGGCCGTGGATTCTGAATTATTATTAGACTTCCTCTAGAATATCCTCCAATGTTTGTTTAATGATGGATTTAATTATACCCCTGCAGGTCGAGCTTGAAAAGCATTGGACTTGATCTAAATTTTGAAAATTATTTCCGCGGAGTGTTCGGAATCTTGGGCAATGCAAAATCAAGTGATCAGCATTTTGAAATTCACCACAATAATTGCATACCGGAGATTTGTTAAAGAGTCTACTTTGATGGTCACCGAACACTCCATGGCCCGTTAAAAATTGGTTAAAATAGAAGTTTGCCTGCAGTCTATTATGTTTTGGGTCTTTTATAAATTTATAAACCTGTCTACCTTTTTCAGAATCCCGCCAGTCTTGTTTCCATCTCTTATTTGTGTAATCTATGACCATTGTTTTAACTTGGGCGATGGTGTTCGGGGACTCAATAGTAATACTACCGAGACTGATGACATCCTTTGCAACTCTATCCGCCTCCTCGTTGCCATCTATTCCTATGTGGGCCTTTACCCAATTGAGTTTGATATTGTTTTGCCAGAGTTCTTTGGTTTTTTTCAAACAAAGGGGACACAGGTTTTGGATTATTTAAAGCTTGCAACGAGGAGAGCGAATCGGAGTATATTGTCGCATCGGGATAATTATTTATTGCAAGCCAATTTAAGGCAGTTTTAATCGCCATCAGCTCGGCTTTATACACACTGCTGTTATTGCTCATTCTGATGGAGGTCGCATCAATTGTTTTACCGTTATTCCTAACAACAACACCTAGTCCTGTCCTTTGTTCAAATATGTTATTAGTATCCTCGGCAACCTCCATCCGTGAGCCATCAGTGAAAATTTCAACACCCTGATTATTTGGAATTGATCTACCAAAGGGAACGGAAACATATAAATAAGGATGAATTCTATCAGGTTTTTTCTCGATTTTAGTATATCGTAGAAGTTCTCTTATTTCAATATCGTAGTCTTCCATTCTGTACTCCCACTGTAGCCTCTTAAGCCAAGTGTCGTCAATAATTTTCAGATGAATGGGTTTAACTCCCGCCAGTATCTGGAGGGCCTCGGTACTGGTGGTGGAGTAGGCCCTTGTAATGACGATAAGAGATGTGCGTTGGATTGACCTAAGTTTATCATTAATCCTTGTGGTGTTACGGTACCAGACACTGGCGGCATAGAGTATGATTCGTTCCGTTGCCCGAAGGTAGATCGTTTCTAAGATATTTGGTTTGAGTCCCCAAGTTGCCCTGGCCACCCTTTTGATCAAATTATTGAATTTGCTCACTTTTTCTTTGACCTGATTTAAGTGTGCTATCCAGGTCAAACCTGGGTCAAGATAAATGCCAAGATATTTTAGCAATTGAACCTTTTTGATGGCCTGTGTATGTTGATGGCTCATCTTTATGTTGGGCAGCCTTCCTAATTGAGCCACCTCAGCTAGATTTGGCATGTGACATTTTTAGCGGCAATCATTGGTCGATTTTCTAGCGTTGCCATTCGGGGAGTTGTAATGAGGCTTTTTTTTGTCGCCGTGTAAGAGAAATATATATAGAGATAATTAAGCTAAATGATTCAATTTAAAATAATAAAAAAAATGTATTTATGCTTTAATATGAACATGAGACGTAATTTCTTAGAAACTCCTGTCATTTTTTAATTCAAATTCATTAAAAATGACATCGTTTGTATCATTTCTAAAGAAATTAACTGCATGTATATTTTTAATTCTTTTGATTTTTTTAATATACTCATTAAATAATACAACTCTGCAAAATAGATGTAAAACCAAGCCGTAGATTTCAAATGATATTTTTATTGCTGGTCTACAAAGGCTCGAAAACAATCCGCTCTTTCAGAGTACAATCCCTGGATGAATGTAAAATAGTTTTGAGACTTGGTATCCAATCTTTCACGAGGAACAATGAGCAATAAAATGCTTCGCCGCAGGTTCGTCTTTTCACACACGTTTGTAGTACACAATCCCGATGTATAGAGAAAATCATCCATCTCTTAGGTAACAAAAAATGTGTATATTTATACCCTTTTTTCCCTCCTTTTTTACTATTTGTATCATTTCACTTGAAACTCTTCCCTATATTCATTTCTACTAGACCGCATCGTATAAGTTAGGAAACTCCTGAACACATCTCCCTCAAGCATAAGCGTATATTTTCCCCTTTAGAACTGTTGTTCCACATTCATTTTCCCCCACAACTCCCTTATTTTTTTGTTCCATCCCACCCCCTTTGCTCGTTCTATTCCAGTTTTGTAGTGTCTCTTTCCAAAGATGAAACGAATCATATATATTTTTCCCTATCTTCCCTTTACGGGGGAAAAAACAGCTAGGTGCGTTTCATTGTGGGGATAGGTGAACGAATAGCCACAGAAGAGGAAAGTAAAAATGAAAAGATAGAGAAAGAAAATGTCTTAGGAAATAAAAGAAAGGGAAAAAATGATTCGTTGAAGGAAAAATCTTCGAGACTTTTGGTCTCTTGTGTTCCAATCCGCTGCATGTCGTGAGATATCTGATATTTATTTATTTATGCTTTACTTTGTTCCGTGTATGGTGCATCTTATACATTTTTTGTGGGATAGAATACTTTCCAATCTTTTTGTCTCTTCTTGTGAATAAAGTTTAGTATTAAAATAAAATTTACATTCAGTTTTATAAATTATCAAACTGTATATTTATAAATAGAATACCTTAAACGTTTTTAGAAGTTCTAGAACACATTTTAAAAGTAAAAAAAAAAAAAGATTTATGCTTTTGATTTTTTTTTCGGTTTGCACGTAAAAAAAAAATTACAAAATTCCTTCTATCATCTTTTCATCTTTTTATTTAAAAAAAAAATGAAATTGAAGATGTTTTCTAATTTTTAATATAAAGCTAGGGCACTGTAAAGAATTCCAGATCAAATTACAATAAAAGGTATCGGGACTCAGGGTGTCGATATTTTTTACCGTAAAATTTATTTTTAGTGGAACATATTACGAAACAAAACACCTGTTATACCATAACTTTCACAGTAATAACTATTCTTAAAATCACTGAATAACTCTATTTAAATAAATATTAATGCAAAAATAATGGTATATTAATTTAGAATAAAAATAGATTTAACGGTAAAATGGATTTTATCTAATGATGCACTCAATCTATACTGTACAAACCTGTACTTTGTACAGTATATCTGATTGGGAATTTTTTACATCGTATGATTCTAAAAGAACGTGTTTTTATTTCGAATAAAATCGCCCATTCTTTGTTTGTTTTCATTTTCTTTTCTATTTTCTTAACATAAATTCCATTTATTAGATTTTTGATGCATTTTTTCCCACTTTTTTATTACTTTTTTTTCAGTTCTAGCTGACAAAAAATAAAATATCAAAATCTAAAAGCAATTTTGAAATTGTTTACTATCAAAATGAAGCAATACTTACAAAAAATATGCATTATTGATTTCTTTGAAGTTCTATGATTTCAAAGATTTTTTTTCTAAAAGACTCTCAAATCAAATTTCGTTCTAATAGTGTTAAAATTTTTTCTACTTTTAATGATAATATTTTATAATAAAAAAATTAAAAGAAATTGAAAATTTGTAAGATTTTTGTATAATTTAAAACTAAAATGCAAAACGAAAAATTAGATAAACAGATTTGAAAATGATTGGATATCGGATAGAGTGAGATGTGATAAATATATATAAAGACTCTTAAATGCAATAACTAATAAGTATTAGAATAGAAGAGGCTTACATTTAGAAACTCAACTCGATCTGTATCTCTACAACATTTTGCATTCTAAAATTTATATTTATTACTAAAAGAGTAACTCGTTAATATGATTAAAGTTTGTATTTAAATACCTTTTTGTAATCGCGGATTTCATACACCACTTAATTACAATTAGTAACTGCATTGATTCATTATTGCAGAATAAATGTGATGAATTTGCAAAATAAATAGTAATAGAATACAGATTGTGAAAATGTGCTATATCATTATATTACCGGAATGGAGATATTTATATTACGTAAAGCTCTTTAAAAAATCATATATAGTTAAGGTCCTCTTCTCTAGTTGACTGAGATATTCAACATTCGTTTTCTTTTTAACTTTTCAGAATTTCTCAAAAATTGCATTAATGAAAATAATAAAAGTATTGTGGGACAAAGCTAATAAACTCATTAAGTGAAGTATGGCACCCACATTCTTTAAAAAGCAAATTACAAAAATTTATAAAAGAAAAAAAAATATTCTAGTCTGTGTGACAATAAAATAGTAACTGTAATACAAATCCGTCATCTCAATATCCAAATGCAAATTCTTTAGTCCTGACTTAATGTGACCAGTCGAAGTTCACTTAGATTATATGACGAAAATTGTAATTAGGAAATCTTAAATTCTTAAAGATTGTGTAAGGTAAATAGAAGTAAATTTTGTATGGCTAATTTACTAATTGCACGAGAATAAAATTATTTAAAAAATTCTTACTTCACTGTAAGAAAACCCGGATCAAATTATAATAAGAAGTAGAGATAGAAGTTATCACTCAGAGTGTCAGTACTTTTGAGCGTGAAATACATTTTTTACCCTAACATGTTACGTAACAAAAAATCCGATATACCGTAATTTTTACAGTATTAATTACCGTAAAATCCCTGATTCACTCTAACTGAAGTAATGGTATAATTTTTACTGTGAAAATGAATTTTAAGGTAAAATGAATTTTGCGGATGATGCCCCCAAAGTGAGCAGGTACTTTATACCGTAATTTGCTTCGGAATTTTTTATAGTCAGAAGTAGAAATTTATTGGAAAATTATAAAATATATTTTTGGGTATCAAAAATCTGACATACTGTTGTTTTTGCAGTATCAATTACCGTAAAATCTCTGAATCACACTTAATAAACAACTGTATTTTACAGTAACTATATTTTACGTTAAAAATAAATTGGATAAGAAAATGGATTTCATGGATGATTCCCCAAAAGTCCCGGGACTTTATCCTGTAATTTGATCTGGAATTTCTTACAGTGTCGGAAAATGAGCTCATTGGAATTTCAGACAATTTTACATTTATTCATGGAAAAATAAGTCAAATAATTAATAACTTTATTTTACAAATATATATCGTTTCCTCAAATGTCCATGCTTCGGACAGATAACAAGTTTCCTTGAACTGTAAGTCCAACCAAAGTCACAAAAATCGCACAAGGGAAATGTGTATTTCACCCATCTATTTTCAAAATTTGATACTGCCTTTAGGTCATTTTCATTCATATCTAAACAGAAAAAAAGATCAAAAAGGTTCATTAAAATTACATCTTCTAGACATAATTATTCATTGTTTTTAAATAAACTGTAGCATAAAAATTTGAATTTTTATGGAACGTTTTCAAGACTTTTTCTTTAATTAGTCTTTTAAATCACTTGACTTCTTTATCAGCTTCTTTTAAGTTATTAGAATACTTCTTTTCCTTATCTTTACAAATTGCTTCAAATTTACTATTTGGCTGAAAGATATTTGGAGTATAAATTACTAAAAACTCAATCGAAGTGCAATCATGTGCAGAAAATATAACATGCTGAAAAACAGTAGTTTTTTTTTTCAATTATTCCTTACATTTTGTAAATTAATTACATATATATGATAAATAATAACAAATAGTATTATTGTTTAGTTACTCGAAATTAAGCTTTTAAATCTAAACATAGCAATATTTTTTAGTCAATTAAGAAAATGTTTTTATTTGTTTGACTCAATTAGAAGATTGATTTACTTTTGTTTTATAGATGATTATAAGTGGGTACAAACAACAAACTCTTTTAAATTATTTCAAATAAATTTTCGTAAAGTTTTTAAAAATTGTACTCTCTAAACTTAAAGTACTGTAGTTATTCTAGAAATTAAATGATATAATATACGACAGTATATATTAATATCACACTGATTCATATCGGTAAAAATTGATTAAGGAAATGAATGTTCAAGCACTGTAAAAAAATCCGGTATGAAGTTACAGTATAAAATACCAGCATCAACCGTGTGGATATAAAATGATCAGAAACAAAATAATTATGAACAATAAAAAATTATTTAAAAATAATTAATAATGATTATAAAATAATTCAAATGATTACAGAATGGTTAAAAATACTAGAAAATGTACATTAAGAAATGATCATAATATGATCAGTCGTTACGTTATAAAACACAGTTGCATCACCCTTAACATCAATTTTCAGTAAAATCCAGTTTTTACAGTAAAATATTATACCTTAGTTTTTATATTTTATAGTATTATTTATTCAATTAAAAAGAGATTAAGTGATTTTAGTTATTAATTATTACTGTCAATTATTTCTGCAAAAACTATGGTGCTTGTTATTTTTTGGTTCTGTAACATGCTCCGGTGAAAATGGATTTTAAGGTACAGGTATTTTTTACCTTAATTTGATCCGGAATTTCTCAACACTTCGTGACTAATTTTATATTGATTTCTGTCATTCTCATAGAATAGAAATAAAAGTTTTTTTCTTAGTAGTTAATTATTTACAGTTTTGGCAGAAACTAAAAAGAAAAAAAATTCCCAACTTGAAGTTTGCGGTCTTAGCTAAAAATATGGGGAAATTATTTCGACATTGAATTATAAAGTGAGCTAATTTAATTCCCACTCAGAGAATATCTAAATAATAGGGTATTTTAACTAATTAAATGCGCTTGATACTTTTAAACTTGAATTGATTAAACTTTTAATAAACTTTTAACAATTGTGAAATTAGATTTTAAATATTAACAATAAGCTTTTTCAAAGTTGTCAAAAATGCTTAACAGAGCACGTCTTTCTTTTTTTTAAAAAACAAAGTAGTGTCTCATTAATTTTATTGGAAATCTCAAAGTAAAGCAACTTCGACAAACACACATGCTTTTGTTCACAGTAATCGTAAACGTTTAATTTAATATGCGCATTTGAAATGAATTCTTATATTCTAAACTGTCTGAAACAAAAGCTATTCTTAATATATTAAAACCTTACAATTATTTTAAGACAAATTCCAAACAGTTAATAAAGCGGATTTGAAGAACTCTTGAAATAGAAAAATTCTGAGACTCATTAAAACGAATCAAAAGGTTCTTAAAACAACTTATTTCATATTTTAATTGGGGATTTTTAAAGGAAGCAAGGCTTTAGTAGCAAGCAAACTGATTTTGAAATAATAATGTAGTTCTAAACTTATTGTATAAGATATTAAAATTAATATTAATTAATATGAGATAAATTTCAAAATAAAAATGAATTAATCGTATCTAATATTCTAAAATGGACTTTTAATTCATAACTAGTTAACTAGTTTATAGATTTTAGTTTATAGTTAAAATATGTTATATGAATATTTTTACAATTGAATAAATAATTATACAAACTAATTTCAAATTACATAAACTATTTATTTTTGAGGTTTGAAATAAAACTAAAATTTTGAAAGGGTTGTCAGTTAATATTTATTTCTAAATTTGAGTACTTAACTGCAATAAAATTTATTTAATAATCCTCCTGTATTACACAAAAATTACTGATGATTTTAAAAAGTAAACAAATAACTGCTTAACTTCAATTTACTTTTGACACTAAACTTTACTATTTATCCCATTAAATGAATAAGCCTAAAAATAAATAAATAAATTACAAAATCAACAAATTAAAATAGCTCCATAGCTTTCTTTATTATTTCTATTGAATTTAAAAATCCCTTAATAATAGAAACACATAAAAATTGATGTTTCTTTTGCGCGGGAAACATTTTTGGATACTTTAATAAAACTTTAATATTTATTACAGGGTTTTACAGAAGATGTCGCTATTGAGTGAAAACAGTATGTAACATAGTTTCCTCTACTGCAGATTCGACAATTTCAGCTGAAATAATAACAGATATTTTTAAGAATTTACTTTTTTAAATTGTGTCTTGCTCTTGTTATAAGTGGTGGCTACTTCACCGTTAGAAATTTCTCGGAAAAAAATTGGTAAATAACAATTTATTGAATGGTTATTTTACCATATTTAATCAAAACAGTCAAATAGCCATAAATAAAATGATAATCAAGCTGTTAGGTTTGAGAAAAACTGTTCATCAACTGCCTTCCCCTAATACGGTTTAACAACCGGAATTTTATCGCACCTACTAGAACGACCTAATGAAGCTACTTAGTTCCTTGCAAATGCTCACATATCATAGCTGAGCTGGCTTATCTGTTAATCTCATGACCGGCAGAACTGGAGTTCGAGTCCTAGTATTAACACTACAATATTTCCTCCATTCCCTTCAACACATGAAGAATTTCCAGTCTCCATTGCCTAACGAAAAGATAAGTTCCTATGTCTAGAATAAAAAAAACAATTACGTTTTTGAAAAATGCTAGTTGCAAATGGTCGAAAAAACGGTATAGTTTGGTATTCCTGGTTTTATAACCATAATTTTTGTGCATGGTTTTAAAAACCATGAAGGAAAAAAATGTTCTTTAACTTAAACTTTACGGTTAATCGGATGAACAGACCGCTGCCAGTTATTTCCCCATAATTTTAGAATTAAAATTTTAACAGTGTTTGTTGATATCGTTTTATCTTCCCTTGCTGTTATCAGTGCAATTTATTGAAAAAATTTGTAACTAATTTTGAAACATTGTTATTAAACATTTTGAAAATTTTTTCTTGAAATCAAGTTTCAAATCGCCAGTCGCTCTTTGCACATCCGGTGCACTCTCTGTTCATGTATGATTGAAAAAATGTTTTTTTGTAATAGAATAATTGATTATTACACAACTCTCTTATATTTGCAAAACAAACTTCCTTATGGATGAAATTGACATTATATTTAAAAACTAAAACCTAACTCAGTCCTATAAAACTCTATAATAAATAGAAAAAAATATTTTTTAAAAAAATCCATGGTCGATAAGAAAAGAGAAAGTTTTATCATAATCTCACTATTCTAGACAACATCTGTGCACCATTTCTAACACACATAAGAATTCGTATTTCAAACCAAAGTAACGGTCATTTTATTATTATAGTAGGAAATTTGGAATTCATATCAAGGTATTATTCGCCTTTCTTTTATAGCGTAAAAAGCTTTTGAAGGGATTTTTTGAAATATTTTGCGACCGGAGATTTGAAACATCATTTCAAGGAAAACTAAAAAAGATAAAAATGAATGGTATGTTGTGCTCTGCTTAAATTTTCTTAACATTTCAAAATTAGTTCCAAGATTCATCAATAAATGCACTTAGAATAGCAAGCTGTGATAAAACAAAGTTCTAAAAATTAACCACAATTTATAACAACGGCAAGAAACAAAACTTACATTTTCCCTTACTGAAATTTAAAGTGCTTTTGAGGTTTTTAGTGAGGTTGTTATGAGGTGATAAGGTTGATTTGAAGTTGACTTCAAAAACAACCTTAAAAGATCAACCTTCCAAGGCTTATAATCAAGGTATATGAAGTTGTTTTATTTACACTTTCGACGTTGTTTTGTCGTTGAAAGAAATCTACCTGAGGGAAACCAGCTGAGAGAGGTTCTTTTTGAAATGAACATGTTATTTTTTCTGCACTTAAGGCAATTAAATACATTTGAAGTGTGAATAATTTCACTCGATTTCAAATGAGGTTTTTAAATTGAAGTTGATTGATGATGTTATATTTGGTATGAAACATAGCCTAATTTTCTAACTCCGGTGTGTTTTTACACATGTAAACCTAAGAACAACCTCAAAAACTCCTTAATGCTTGTGAGGGTTATCGTGATATTTTTAAACTCAAATTATTTCATATTACACTCATATTTTGCTAAAAGGTAATTCTAGATCTTTCCTAACTTTGTTGTTTGACTGTTTGTTGAATTGCGTTGTTTTACTATAACGAAATTTGATATATTTTTAATGGCATTTTAATTTTTTTTACTCTTTACAAGTCGGCATGTCACTTCGTCTTAATACTGTATTGTCCCCAAACACATAAACGTAGAATCATTTAGATGTTTATATCTTTATAGTCACGTACAGATTTATTAAAACTTTCTTTTAAAGGATGTATCCCTATTTCATAAAAATTTCGACAGGAACGAAATTAGTGTCCAATGAAAGAGCTTAAATTGCGTTTCAATTTGAAAGGGAAGCACCAGGTGTTGGCCAGAGCAAGGACAATGGAGAGGAGACCCCTTAGATTATTTGAAATGCTTATGCGTATTCATGTTGTCACAAGACCGATAAAATTTATTTTCTCGCGTGCGTTGATAACAAAGAGTTAAAAAAAACTGAGCTGTAAACTGGGTGAAAATAAGGAGTTTAAAACGAATTGGTCACGTTTTTAAATAAATATTTTTGTTTTAATTATTCTTATTACTTCTTATTACTATTCTTATTACTCAGTTTTACTTTTAATGATATGCAGGTTACAGAATAATTAAAGCAAGATTGATAGAAAGAGATAGAGAAAAAATTAGAATTTTATTTCAGAATACTAAAGAACAGAATCAACAGAGAATAGTCAGAAAAACTGCCAAAAAGAAAGATGATATGTCTTTTTAGGGTTAAACTCTTCAGTTCTGTTACTATTTCTCCAAACTTTAAAACTTACAATGGCTTGTATTGAGTTATTTTTAGTATTCTTCGGAATAATCTGCTTAAATTGATGGAACTAACTTATCCTATTAAACTTAAACTATTATTTAAAACCTAAACTGTTTTTCCATTTTTACTTTCTCTAATACTACTTGTTTTCTCTTACTTCTTCTTGCCTTTTCTCAAATTTTTGTAAATTTAACGAGTTGAAGATTGACTAAATGTGCTATTTCTCCAAACAGAAGACATTTCTTCAAACGGAAACATTTAAAAATATGCATATAGAAAATTTAATACACTATTTCAAATATAACTTCCAATTAGTCTAGAAATGAAAAAAAAATCAATTGGTATTAGTATCAAATCATAATGCATATAAATTGAATGAAATATTCACGAATCAATGTATGAGGAGTATAGAATGTATATAAATCAAAGTATAGTTGGTTATAAAATGTGCATATCGAAGGTAATATGGGATGTGCATGTTGCGCATTTTTAAAACTTTAATTTTTTAAAAATCATACAAAACTAGACTAAAATATTACAATATCCAATGAGCTAACAAAGCAAGTTCAAATTGCAAAGTGATTAGAAAGAAACTACTAAAAAAGACCTGGGAGATGGTGAGCTAACCGAGCAGGGTATCTTTCATAATATAACATAATAAAGCACAATGCAGTTGCGGTTGAATATTGCCGATAAATTAGGAAGAGACAGAGGCAGGAATCGAATTTATATTAATTTTTAAATGTTTGCACAGCTGGTAATATTACAGTCAAATGTAAAATATATTTATTAAAAGTTTATTGAGAAACTCGAATATGTTACGCTTTTAAATTTAGACCAATATTTTCATTTTCGATGAAGAAAATAATTTATTTCGGAAATCTTAGTTTAGAAATTTATTTAAAAATAAATAATATGTAAATCCTACTTTTTCCAATCGTATCATTGACAGGATCCAGTTCATGGTAATTGGTTGCCGAATGACTGAAATTATGTGCTTCTCCTAAAAGATCACCGCAAGGTCTATGTGGTTTGTTCACATCTCCTGTGCATGATTTATAGTTTTGCAAACTGGAATCTTCGTCATCATCTGAACTATCGATGGAAATGTCATCCCACGTAACTTTCAGCCAATGCGGAAAAGTATATGGTTCTTCTAAGTGCTGTCGCTCTCTAATCTAAAAAGATACCGATTTATGATTTATGAAACAAAATTTACAATAAATAATTCTACCTTTCTCTTAACGGGATTTTAGTTATCTCTAACAATATAAGAACTGAGTAAATAAAACGGAGAAAATATCTTATATCAAAATTTTTATAGTAGATACAGTAAAACATGTTGTGCTTTCCTTTGATAAGTTGATTATCTCTCTAAGCTTATTTTAATGATCAAACACCAAATTATTAAAATAAATAAATAAGTTAAGCCTTGTATAAGCTAATCTAGGAAATTAAACCTTGTGCAAGCTAACCTAATTAAGCCTTTGTCTAATCTTATCTATAAATTAAGCCTTAATTTTGATTAAGGAATTATCCCCCCATAAACTGGTTAGCTTGCACAGGTTTCATTGAAGCTAACCTGGGAACTACAGAATTTATATAGTATGTTTAAGTTAGTCCAAGTCATTAAAAAATTTTCAGATCAAATTTTTTATTCAAGAAGCTTTAATGATACTGAGATTGATTTTGGACTAAAGCTGTTTCTCACAGTGGGAAATACACTGGAAAAATTCCATTTGAAAATACGGTTTGGAGTACCGGCACCCTGATTGCTAGTACTTTTCATCGTAAAATCTATTTTACCGGAACAATGTTACGGGAAAAAAACTGATATACTGTAATTTTCACAGTAATACTAATAACCGTAGAATCAATGGATCACTATAATTATTTAAATATAACTGTAAAAATTAGTGTACGGTAAAATTGAATTCGACGGTTAAATGGATTTTGCGGATAATGCGGAAAGGCTCTGGTATTTTAACAGTGATTTGATGCAGAATTTTTTACAGTGCATTAGATCAAAAGCTATTAATGTAATTGCTTTCTTTATTTTGCATGCTTTACAAATTCATAAAACTACGGATACATTTTGAACACATGAAAATAATTTATATTTAAGTTGCAAAATGCATGCCTAAATTGACGCACAGAGATTTAAGGACAAACCCCATCTATTTACTAAGCATTTGATAAGTCAAACTGTTTATTTGCACTAAGAGACACATTAATGGTCAATTAAAGATTAGCATTTAGATTCTACTTAACTAAACATGCGGTTATTACTTTTACTTGTTGAATATATCAGTTTAATCTGAAATATTTACTTTAATTCTATGATAAAAGCAAGTCTATTAGTAATATAATTCCTCAGTGTTACATTGTAAAACATTAATAACAATATAATATTGACTTCGAAAACAGAAACAATGAATTTATTTTTAGGTTTTCCCAGCTATTTATTATTAAATTATGATTATACACTAGGTAAAGGATAGTAAATTATACCTTTTCATATGAGTGTATAAATATCACGCAAATATTTAATTGCTCTTATTTGCTCAATATAATTATTCCAATTATAATGAACTTGGGAGAGTTTAAATTAATTAGATGCTGGTTTCATAACACTAATTTTCGTCAAGAGCTATTAAAATGATTAGAAAGTTATAAATTAAACTGAATAAACACTTATCAAACTTACATTGCAATGCTATAGATATTTATACTTTTAGAAAATATAGAATTAGAAAGTAAATACGAAGTTATTTTTATTAGCCCTATGAGAAAGTAATCTTTAATAGACGAATATTAGTTAATAAACAATCAGAATAAATTGAAACTTTTTTGAAAGGAAATTAGAAATAAATTAGATAAGAAGATTAAATGAGACAAAAAAAAGTCTGCGTATGATTTAATTTATTAATTCTCGTAATTAAGAAAACCATACTTTATTTTCTTTTACTATGGCTTCAGTAAATACTTTTTGAAAGGTAGAATCAAACATTTTTTCTCTTGCCATTATTAAAAATTAGAATTTTTACTTTAACAACTTAAAAATTTTCTCTTAATTTTGAAATTCTCAATTTTTATTTATTTATTAGTATCACAACGAACATTTGATTTTTAATTTAGCATGAATCTCGCGGAAGATTTATTATTAGATAGTTATTACTTATGCAAACTTTTCAAAACAAATGCATCAAAAATTTATCTTATACATAGGCAGTTGCTTTTCAACCTACAACAACTTTTTTTTCTCTGAAATTGTTTTTTTTTAGTAAAATGGGATAGCTGCTAGTGACGTAGTGCGGGTATCTCGATCCTGACTGGTTGGTGAAACATGGCATTTGTTTACGTTAGCAGCTGTTTTTGCCATTTTATTTCAAGTAAGCCAAGCCAATCAAGTATCAGTTCTCTTTCACTTTATATTTCTTATTTAACACAGAGAAAGGCAAGAATCCTGGTAGAACATAAACAAACTGATAGTGCATCGAAGTTGCCAAGTACATGAAACAAAAATATATCACGGCAACATTAAACTAATTAAACAAATAATAAGTTTAAGTAAAAAACGTAGACGAGAAAGAATTATATTTTAACAAATTCGATGTGCGATACGACGTTGTATTTAATTAACTTCACATTAATTAACATTTCAACTTATCTGGAGAAACATAGCTCGATTTTTACGTCTCATCTTATTTATAACCGATCAGCTGGCGCTGAGGTCGTAGGTCACGTGTCTGTGTATCAGTGATTGTCTTTCCGAGTCGCAAGTACCCAATTCTGGTAATTACCATAGAACCATAAACTATGATACTTAAGGACGATCCACTCCGACGTCATCACGACGAGTTTCTTGAAGTTCATCCTGGCCCAACTACCTACAGTGCACTCTAGCAACACTTAACGGAAACAGTTAATTTTCATTCTGTTGACATGAATAGTTTACAATCTCTGATATTAATAGTGTCTCTGTTATATTTTTATTTAGATCAGCTCGATTACATTAAGATTAAATAGCTGGATGCTAAGTTTTTATTTACTGTTATTTATTTCTCTCCCTTATATAATAAACTCCACTACAAGCAGAAAAAACAAAAATCTATGTTAACGTTTTCACAATTTATGTTTTAGTTTAAATGAAAAATAGTACATGTTACTCATATAAATATGTTTTTTATTCAAAATTTAAATACATTTAAGTACAAAGAAAATTATTGAGACTTTAAAATATTTAAAATAAATCGTAATTTACGACGAAAAGTTTATTTTTGTCTTCCTTGACAAACGACATTCTTCATAAACAAACGACAACAACATAAGTATTATAGAACTAAAACAAAAAAAAGGACGATTATAAATAAAATTATTAATTCAATTTAGAATAATAAAGAAAATGATAAACTCTCGAATTCAACAATCATAAAACAAACAAGAAACATCAACAATCGAAGTAAACGACAATCAGATAAAAATAAAAACTAATACTAATATAACAGGTTTGATCAATTTAAATGCTGTTAAATAAGTTTACTTGCAAAATAATATTACCAAAAATGATGCAATTTTATTATACTGCAGCTTCCCACACTGAGATGTAATTTAAATTAGTTTTACTTTTTGGTTATTGCAGTAAGTTTTCCTTTCAAGCATTGAGCCCTTGGAGAAATTTGTACGGAAAGTCCTCTGCTACCTACTTCAAATAACAATGGGGGCTCTTTTATTTTTTACTTATTTATTTAGCGAGTTGCTGGATGAAAACCTGCGCAGTTCAAAGTTTGATAAAAGCTAGGAATTATGCTCAGAGGGCAATAATTTTCTAGAAGGATTTGCTTCTTTTGGGCTGCTTCGCTCTCTCGATAGATGGAATGTAAGCATATTTAAATCAAAAACAAAGAATAGTGTGCTTATGTAAATTATTCGGCTTTAAATTTTAATTTCTGATTTATTTATAGTTCAGTTTGTTTCAGCATTTTGTCGCTCATGCGAGAAGAAAATTTCATTCAGAAATTAGTAATCGTAAGCGTTTGACAGCCAATGTTTACGAGTGCTCTCTTGATATTTCAGTTTTAACCCTATTATTCAATTTAAATAACGCAATTTAACATGAGCAGCATTAAAAAACGCCTTTTATTAAAATTTGATACATCGATTTTCAGTTCATTGTAACCAACGTAAGGAGCCGCTTGCCAACGCTAGAAGCTATTTTCACAATTATTTTTGGAATGTTTGCAATTCAAACTCGCTCTGTCTGCTATGTATTTTTTAATGAATTGTGTAGTGTTTTTGATGTTTTGATGCTCGTTAAATGGTTTCTACCTTTCTGATGTAGGCTGGATTTATGTCAGGTAATTTCCTTAGATCTTTTTCTTCAAATGTACAATGGGTATATATATATATATATATATTAGATTAGGTATCTGCAACTTTAGCTAACATAATTAATCATCACAAGCGTCAATAATATTTTTGCGAGTTAAATAATGATTCAATAGCATTTTTGGGAACCTCTATCAGTACAGCACTATGCCACAGTTCATAGAAAGCTATGAAAGGTGTTAGTTATATCGATGGTGTTGATTATTGGACACGCCTTTTCAACCATTCAGAGATTAAGAGAACATGTCGGCGAGATAATAGTAGGTTTGAATCAAGACAGACCAGAACAGTCAGAAGACAGTAGAGAACAACAGGGTTTTATAGTTAGTCTTAAATAAGAGCTCCCCTAGACATTCGTCTGAACCTGTGGCGGTGACTATGGTAAAGAGGTTGGACTATTTCAAGTAGGGGTGCGGGGTCATTGTTTTGGAGTGGATTCGGCGAGAAAAAGGGAGTCTCCTTCTTCTGTCTATTGTGTTAATCCTAGAGTGAAGCTACCCTCCCTAAAATGCGCCATTCTTGTTTCCATAGCTCCAGACTGCCTCAGATTTTGTGACGCGAGGAATTCTTAGCTTTGACAAACTATATGTACCGTAGCACAGCTGAAATGTAACGTATACTCCTCACTGGAAAACAAGCAAGAAGTGAACGAGACGCGTATCCAACTGTACCCAATTACCACCTCTACAGATGGTGGATGAGTGTGACTATGCCGATTTCAAGTTGGCGACGTACGCTCTCTGTTACCATTGGAATAAAATATTTGCCTTGTCTACTGTTAGTGGTTAGATGCCACTGAAATCAAGCATGGCATTTCGCATGATCAACCAGAACTATTGATTCCATATTAAAGGAAAAGTAAATGGAATTCAACCATCTCGAGCAGGAATAATGCTGTACAATAAACCGCAATCTAAATAGTCCATAACCGCTTAACAATTACAGTCAGACATGTGTTGTTTTATTCATTTCTCCTTTTCATAGACGCATTAAAATACTTTTTAACGAAAATTACATTCAAACACAAATTAAATGAGAGAAAACTGCTCTCGAATAACTTCTTTTATGCGCATTGTAGTTATTTCTCCTACCTCTTGCTTCGCTTAAATGTTCTAAAAATGTAATTGGTTGCATTTCACGCAATTTTTTATTGGTCATGCATATTTCTCGTATATTGCGTGCAGCCATCCTGGTATGACGAATATAATCTAGCGTATATTTTGAAAGTATATCGAACACTTTTTTCGTGTTTTAAAGCATCAAAAATACATTTTCACAGCTGAGTCTATAATAAATTGACTTATCTCATCGAAACAAATATGAGAAATAAATAATATTTAAAATATTTTTTAAAACATTATCAGTTTTATTGAGTAATATATATTATAGATGTGACGGTGAAGAAAAAGTTTTGTAAAGAGACTTGTTATATTTTATTTGTTACATAACATCACTGGAAGAGTTACGTAATCTAAGAAAGTATGTTCCTTGTTATACGCCATTATAAAGCTTCAAGGACGATGAGAAAAATATCTGTGGAACATCTGTTGTGTCGTATGTTCACAATGACGGAAGAAACCATAAAAATATCAGATGTGGAAATTAATATTTGAGAGGTTAGGGTTTAATTCTTCCACCCTAGGTTGTTATTCGGTTGACTGGATACCATCGTAAATTTTGTACTGCTATTCGTGGCTTTGTTAGTTACCTATTACAAGAACTAGTTAAGAGCACAAGCCGTGTAGTTAACTTAAATTCTTTGTGTCTATTAAATATAAAATACCTTGAAAAATTCTTCTTAATCGGAATATAAACTTGATTGTTTTTGTGCGCTCTTATTTTCAAGGGTTGCAGAATGAAAAGTTAAAAAGAGTTATATTTCAGAGGAAAAATTGTTTCGTTCGAATGACACAAGAACCGATTTGAAACTTTTATTAAGTTTAAAGAATAAGAAAATACTTATCTAAATCTAAAGTAATTTTTTTAATGTATGATAGTTTATATGAAACGATAATTACATGAGAAATAACTTACTACTATATGAGATAAATACTTTATGTTCAATATATACTAAGCTAATGTTTAAAAATCTATTGCAAACTAAAAACTAAAAAAAGAAAATGCTAAAAGTGCCAAAAGTGGCCCTTTTAGCTTGCTTTTGTTATTACTTCTACAGTGACAAACAGCAATTTTCAAAAGTATTTAAAAAATAAAGTAAATAAAATAGATGTTTACAAATTATAATATTAGGTATTTATAGGCTAAACAGAAAGGGAACAACATTAGAACGTTGGTGTAAAACACAAAAGAAGTGAAAGATAAAATATCTTAAATACAAGAAAGCAGAGGTTTTTTTTTTCTCGCTCTTCTGAACGACTTTCTTTATATTACTGAAAACCATCGTTTTCTAATTTTTAGACCACAATTTGCTCATAATAAAATACGTATTTATTTCTGGACTGCATGCACAACGCGCTAATTTAACATTTAAAAATAATTTGTTAACTTTAGGAAAAAAATCAAAATTGCTTTTAATAATTTTCAGTATCAGAAAAGTTAAATAAAATTTCAGAATTACGTATTCTCTCTTATAATACTAAAATACATGCTAAAGGTTTTCATAAAATATCACAAAAATTGAACTAAGGACAATATTAATGTGTGCATTTCAGTATCTCTAAAAATATACTGCCTTTAATAGAATTCACGTTGCAAAAAAAAAATTCCTTTTGACCTATTTTTGCATTTCGCAGAAATTCTTTATAGTTTTAGTTAAATTATATATATATGTATATATTTAGATGCCACTGAAATCAAGCATGGCATTTCGCATGATCAACCAGAACTATTGATTCCATATTAAATGAAAAGTAAATGGAATTCAACCAACTCGAGCAGGAATAATGCTGTACAATAAACCGCAATCTAAATAGTCCATAACCGCTTAACAATTACAGTCAGACATGNTATATATATATATCTATATGTGTGTGTGTGTGTGTGTGTGTGTGTTTTCGTGTGTAATAAAATACTAAAATAAAGTATATTTTCTTTAATTTATTACAAACAGCAACATATTTGATTTATTATGAATAAAAGCTCTGCATAATTTGATTGGAAAGATAAACTCTATTGCAGCTCCACTATAAAAACAATTTTCTAAACAGCACGAATAATACAATTTTATGAAGTCAATTAATAATCTTATTAATTGCTATTTAATGATTTCTAAGAAAGATTTGCTTCCTATTTATTATAATGCTCGCGGATAGAATGATGCATCAAAATTTAAGACTAATTTTAAGATAATTATAAGACTGAATATGATAACATAATGATACAAAACAAACATTGTCACGTGACTCAAAAGGAAGTTTCAAAATATTATTCTGAAAATGCCATTCATTTATTCATCTCATAGCAAATATATTTGTAACCCAAAGGCGCATTTTATAAATCCTGTCTTAAACAAAGCAATTAAGAGAGTAGTATTATTATTCCACAAATTAGAATTCCTAATTTTTTATGATGAGGTGAAATGCAGCATTACAGCGTTTGGAGAAAAGGTGACATCGCTCAGTCGAGTAGGCTCCCTATAAGACAAGTAATTAATAAAATATTTATTTATTGTTACTCATTGATATGCAGGTTTGTGTGCTTATTAGAAATCATGATGTATTATAAGTATTTTTCAAGTTTAAGAAGATATTGCATAAGTTAGAGAAGGACGTAGCAAAGATGTATCTATGGAAGAGTGGAAATTGATGGTTCAAATCCCACCGTATATGTGTTACTCTTTATTTTGTGCTATATGTTCTTCGAAGTGACAATGACTTGAAAGCCGAACTTTATGAGAACAAACAGGCCTACAATAAATAAATAAATAAGTAAATATAGCTAAATAAATGGAAATATATAAGTAAGTACAAATAAATAGATGCATCCATTGTTGAGGTAAGATTTCTCGTCTTTGTTTTAAATTGTTAGAACAACCTGATTTCGCATCATTTAAGATAGTGATTTAGCTCAGATCTGTCCATAAAACTGTATATTTAAAAATATGTATTTTTTAAGTTTGTAAAAGTTGTTAGATGTAAACTTATAGTTTAAATAGAAATTAAGCCAACTAACTGGCCAAAAACAAGGAATAAAATAGAGGTTATTAAACTGGAAAATTGTCTACTACTACTGATAAAATAACCAACACTTTTGTTAAATTTACTAAATCTTATCTGGATTACAGCCAAAGAGCATAATATTAAAACAATATTTTATTGTTAATTCTACCAAAAGTCATTAGAAAAGCACTTTGGTAAAAATTACCGGGATTTTTTGGTGCTCCCGTAGAACCAGAAGACACCGTAATTTTTACCACATTCTGTTAGTTTGCACCATACTTTTTTCCTAGGGTTGGTTTTAGGCAAGAAATTTTAGTAATCTAGCCAATAAGAAAGGGCTTGAAATTTGGATTGACAATGAAATGTTTCGGACAACTTATTCTTGTATTTTAACTTTAAGTATTTAGTTAGCTTGGTCGAAACTTTTGTTGGTGAGAAATTCCCCTTGACGATAATGGGAAGATAAGAAACAAAAAACAAATAATTTTAGCCAACCATAAAGCATTAGTAGGGATTTGAGAGAGCTAGCTATTCGGAAAGTGAGCAAAATTTCAATAGTAAGATTCCATGGCCAACATAAAGATTTTGGGTAAAAAACTTAGTGATAGCAATAAGTAAAAAATAAATCGCGTATATATATATAAAGTAAAATAGTTTAAAGTTTAAGCACACACAATTCTTTAGTAGAAGGATAGTTTACTCTATCTAGTTTACGAAAATATACCTTAGGCTTTATATGTTTAAGTTCCATAAATCTCCCATTATTATTTATATCCGAGTTTAGGATTGGATTTATAACTATACATATTCTTTTGTTTGTTCAAAAATATTATAAAAAAACATCATTTCCTTTTTGCTATAAATTTATATCCAACTACGTATGTAAGAGAATATTTTATAAATGATACAAGCTAGTTTCTCCATTGTAAAATATATAAAAAAAGATTAAAAAAAAGTGAGTTTTGTTTGAATTGGAAAACTGATTCGCGTCAAGCATAAATATTTGAAGTATATTGCCTTAAAAGAAGAAATATGCTTAATATCATGCCCTCTCTTATGATTCGATGCATAAAGCGCATACTCTTATGTTGGATTTTTTTTTTTTGTATTTTCCAAGTTTTCCAAACTTGCTCGATTTTTTAAGTCCTAAGAGAACTGATTTCCATTTTGAAAATGAATTATTAAATTCTTTCATCTTTTTTTTATTGTTTTGTAGCGTTATCTTAAGAATTTGGTAAAGAAAGCGTGGGGGGGGGATCTTTTTATTCATTGAGTGTAAATAAATGAAAAAAATATATTTTAATGTGAGATATAGTTAATAGCATCAAATAAAACATGCATTTTTATGCATGCCTGTTTTCTAAAAAAAAATATTTCTTTCCAAGATAATCCAGAAGTGAAAAAAAGAAAATTAGGAAATAAAGTCAAATTGTTTGAAGATCGTATCTGAAGAGAAACTTCAGATCGTATACTTTTATTCTCGTATAAATTCCCATAGTGTATTAAAATGAGCTTAAACAAGTATTAAAACTCACAAGGTATATATCATTATATTGTTAAAATTTTCCTTCAAAAATTACTGTAAAGAAGCATGTAGCAGTCTGCCATTTAATTAACCATGAATTTTATTGTTAGAATAATTTTTGACCTTTACGAGTCTGAAACCATCTACAGAAAGTAAGGTTAAAAACCGAGAATACAAAACTTGCATAGTTTCTAAACCACAGAATTGAATTGCAACTGCACTTAGGTTATTTTAGGCTTTCCGTTAAGAACTGGATTTAGAAGATATGCAGTAGTTGAGATGTATTTTGTCAAATGAACTTTGATACGTGGCTTAATTAGTTTATCTGGTGGTGCCATCTATCTTTAGAAATGGGAAATACTAAAACGTTTAGTGTTGAGTAGAACTGTGGTGTTGTTATCTATGTGTGAATGGAAACTTAAAATCATGTAAAAAGCAGCTGAAAACTACAATTTCAAAGGAAAGTTGAGCAATGCAGTAAAAATTCCACAATTTATGACTGATGAAGTTTTGCATTTTTATGACTTCGTAATAACCCCCTGGTACCCTCTGACGACGTCAGCTTCGGTTGTCATTGTTATATATTTTATTTTTTTCTTAATTTCCATTGTTTCCTTCTTTGTTTACAATTCGCTATTGATTTCAATTTTCCTGTGGAATTTCTGCTGCATTGCGCAACTTTCCTCTGGAATTGTAGTTTTTACCTATTTTTGACATGATTATGTAATTTTTACCGATTTTTTACATCTCTTTTCTTTGTTGAATAGAATTTTCGCATTCCAATAGTTCAGGAATAAACAGTGAAGTGCACGACACTGTAAACTCTTAATGTGTTGAAGAAATGACAGAAATATTGAAGTGTCAACACTTGGATTCCAACCCTCCCTCAGCCTACCATGAGATTGTTAAATTTGCCTTCTCGGTCATAGTATGTACCCAGCTGAATTGAACTCAGTGACTTCATAAAATGAACCTAGTTTGCGTGTATGAAACTCTAGTTGTTTAACTGGTGTATTAGGGCAGTGTTTCCCAAAGTGTGGTACGCGTCCCCCCAGGGGTACTGGAGCAGTTTAGCGGGGGTACGCATTCTTATGCGAAGTACGAAAATTTCAAAAAATTTTATTTAAAATCAAAGCTAGCCATGAAAATTCACGATTACGTATTTTTCTGATGGCTATTTTTTGCAGAGTTAACAATTAATAGTTAGTGGTGTCAACAGCCAGTTGTGACTTTTACCTCTTGTGCAAATTTTTTATAGTAAAAAATGCATTAGTTTTTTATTAGGAGTGCACAGCGTTACGAAAAATTTAGAAAGGGTACACAAAAGTCATAAGTTTGGGAAACACTGTATTAGGGGAAAGCAGTTAGTATACGATATCACTGTTAACAGTTTGAATACNAAAAATGCATTAATTTTTTTATTAGGAGTGCACAGCGTTACGAAAAATTTGGAAAGGGTACACAAAAGTCATAAGTTTGGGAAACACTGTATTAGGGGAAAGCAGTTAGTATACGATATCACTGTTAACAGTTTGAATATTTTTTTTTTACGATTATTTGACTCTTTTGGTTGAATATGGTAAAATAGCAATTAAATTGCTATTTAACCATTTTTTCAGTGAAATTTCTAACACTGCAGATACCAGCCTATAAATATAATAATATACAAGCTAACAAATAATAACAAATAAACAAATAGTGAAATCAACAAGTTATTCAAATTTGTATAGTTTATGATACAAATAACCATACAATTATCTGTCTTAGTTAAAAGCGTTTCATTTAGTATTATATTGATTTTTTCATCCAGTAAAGAAATTAGGAAAGTAATAAAAATTAGTGTTTCCATTTAACAAGATTATCTTTATTTTAAGAACAAGACTACTAAAAGCATTAATCCTCCTCCGTTTACATTTTCATAATTTTCTTGAGAGCTTCAAGCTAAAGAGTGCACGTTTTGCATATAAAAGCTCCGTTTCCAGTTTAGAATCCATTGACAATGATTATCGATATTAAAGTCAACACCAACTTAGTATCCAAAGGCGAAACAAAATTGCTCGTGACCACCTCGGTAGCCGGCAGTTAAGGTTCACTATCATCTTACTAATTGCTCATAAAGCGGGTTAAGCAGCAGGAAGCATTGCCATTACCTTTTACCATCACGTCTAAGTTTCAAAGTGGTTTCTAACCAAGGAAATGGGACCGTATTAAGAAAAGGAAAAGCAGAAAATACTTCCCTTGGCTCTTTGAGAAGCGGCGACATAATTAGGTGGCCTGGTCGTTAGAAATCCCTTTTTCTAGCCACCCCAGTTTCTTCGTAAGATTAATTCACATCTTCAGGTTCAGGTAGTTATTATTGTTACCATCATCAATGAAATCCCAAAGAGTCTGTCGTTAGACTTTATGGACTCGATTTTTTTTATCGCAGACGTCTCGAAACATGGCTAGAAAATGTTTTTGTTGGAATAAGTTTTGGAATATGAAAAGCGTATTGGATGAAAAGATATTGATATTTAACCTGTGGTAGTTAAACAAAGGTTGAATGGGGGAATTGATTTAAATACTTTTTGTGCGGCTTGTCTTTGATTAATGGTATGAATTGAGGAGTTAGGTTATTAAAATGTAAGTTTAGGAGGATTCAGAAACTTTAGAAATAGTAAATCATTAGAAATAGTAAATCATTAGAAAACTTTAGAAATAGTAATTTATCAGTTTAATTTTTAAATTTATTTAAAATCCAGTATGAGCTATTGAAACTAGAAATAATAAGTGTGCTTTGTTGCAAGATCACATTTAGATAACTTTTTAAGGTGATACCTCCTTAGAACGAAAAATTAATTGTCATTAATGTAGGGGGAATTGTAAGACCCAACAACTCGTTCAAAAGTTTAATAAAGGTAATAATATGCCTTTCAATACAATGTAATAATCGATAGAAAATATGTGCACTTTTTAAAGCATCTTTAAGATGTGGAATTTATTGAAGTATCTTAGTTACCTTGATAGTAAAGTTGAGTTTAAAATAATTTAAGTTTTGGATAAATTAAAAACTACTGAAATAGTAAAAGGAATTTTCATTAGTTTAATTTTTAGAGTCATTAAAAATCCAATAAGAAACTTTGAAATCAGAAATATTAAGTGTGCTTTGCTAGAAGTGTACATTTCAAAACATTTTTATGGTGATAACTCCATAAAAAGGAAAGTCACTGTTCAAAAATGTATGAACAGTTTGAAAACCCAATAACTCGTTGAAAGGTTTAATAAAAGTGATTATTTTACTTTCAATACAATGCAATAATCGATTAAAAATAAATTCAGTTTATTAAAGTATCTTTAGGATGTATCTTAGTAGTATCTATGATATTAAACTTTTTATTTCGATGGTTTTCACAAAAAATAATTTCCCTTGAACTGCATAATATTTCTTAAAGTAAAATGTTAACGAATTGCTTAATTTATGAAAATAGTCGAATTTTATCTACTTATACTTGGTCTTCATTCCCCGACCACATTTATTCCTATTTAATCTTTTTTGTTTTCAACAATAAACAGATTTTTACTGAAATATTCAAGTAAATGATTCCAATTTTTGGCTATTAAAAACATTTTAATTTTCTTAAGTCAAAGTGATTATTTAGCATGAATAAGAAAAGTTAAATACAAACAACGCTTTATGATTTCTTATTCATTATTTCAATTTCATATGTTAACCAGACACATTTTAGACGAATCTTATATAATAAAAAAATATATAACTTATTTCTTCTTCTTTAAACGTACTGCAGCCTGCTACAGGTCAAAGCCGTCTTGATAAATTAACACCGGCGAATCAAATCAAGCGCTATGATCTGCCAACTATTGACTCTTAATATCTTATGATTTGATTGATAACTTACTTACTATTTAATAATTGTAAAACAGTTAATTGGTTTAAAAACAGATTAAAATTCTTATTTTTTAATTCTCATATCTCACGTAATAAGGAAAAGTTATAAGATTTCCTTTAATAAACATCACGTTGAGTCTTTACTTTAAAATAATTAAAAACAGTATAATAATATTAAAGTAATAAAGAAAAATACTTAGAAGATTTGATAAATAAATATTACCATCAAGTACAGTTAAATATGGTATAAACAAAGAATTTATAGGTTGCAATCTTGATAGTAATTTAATGCTAAAGAACAAAAGATATTTGTGTTTCTTTCACTTTTTATTATGTAATCATATTATGTAATTTTTCTATCTATTTAGAATACACGAAATTCAAGAAGACAATTGGGTAAATGCAACTTTTAGAACAAGTGAGGTGATTATGCCTAACCAAGTGATTTAAATTAATTCAAGAAGACAATTGGGTAAATGTAACTTTTAGAACAAGTGAGGTGATTATGCCTAACCAAGTGATTTAAATCGGATTTAATTGGATACATGCTTGTGTCGAACCTGATCGGCTTCTAAATCAGCAAATGCTAAGGTGTACCTACAATGTTGTTATTTGCAATTTAATTTTGATTGATATATAAAGGAAACTGACATATGGCTTTTGTCAGTTTAATTCTATTCGATAGCATCATTTTTTAAATTAATTTTGTAAGATTTGTTTAATTAAAATATCGTGTATTTAATTTTTTTATCAAATAGGAAATGATTAAATAGCTATCTGCGCATTTTTGATTGAAATAACTAAAGAAGGTATGTTTAAAAATTATCATTCAAAATCAAATCAAAAGGATTATTATTTTTATTCCCCAGATATTTTAATAACCTAACAAATCCTTCAGCAACATATTAGATAGCTCTCAAAGAGTTTCATTTTCCTTATTATCTTTGGCGACTTCAAATTCATTGACAATTTATTCTAGTTAGCGTAAATTAGGGCTTCTGGAGATTAACGTGTAAATAAGTGTCATGCTTTATTTTAAAAGATAATATTTTCAGAAGGGGTAATGGGATGCAGAAATTCATTTATCACATTTATTGTTGACACGCATAACAGGATTATTCCCTCGCTACCCATGATATATTCTATTAAATTTTCCTTCCAGAATATTCACTTAAGGAAAACATAATTTGAGGAAAATACCGTGCTTTGTATCTGTTTGTTTTTGTGACGTAATATCCGTGTCATTAATAATCATAAATATTCTTTTTCGTAATTTTGTAGAAGACAAGTTTCTAAGAAACTCTCTATTTTGTAATTGCTTTCGTTGGCAATTTGCAAAGCATAAAGATAAATTGGTTATTATTGTTGATTGAATATCGAAGCTGTTTTTGTTTAGAACTATTGAATATTTATCAACCATTATGTATACTTTTCATTTAATTTAGGAGATTTTTCGATGAAATTTTCTTTTGATGTTTACGTTTTTTTTATTACACGTGAGTTTTACATTAAAAAAAAAACTTTTTCTTTAATAATATTTCTTTTCGAACACTATCAAGGTCATTTTAGAAATGGATTAAAATATGTAGAAAAAAATTTTGAATGGTTGTTTTACCATATTTAATCAAAACAGTCAAATAACCGTAAATAAAATGGTAATCAAACTGTTAAGTTTGAGAAAAACTGTGTATTAACTATTTTCACCTAATACGGTTAAACAACCAGAGTCTTATCTCACCAACTAGGACCACCTAATGAAGCTACTTAATTCCTTGCAACTGAGTACATATCATAGCCGAGCGGGTTTATCTGTCAATCTCATGACCGGCAGAACTGGAGTTCGAGTCCTAGTGTTGACACCACAATATTTCCTCCGTTCCCTTCAACACATGAAGAATTTCCAGCGTGCGGCACTCTCTAGTGCCTATTACTTTACGGAATGCCGGGCTGATATGCCTAGTTAAATAACTAATTATTTCTTATTTTTATGAAAACTAGTTTTAAATGGTTAAAAAACTGTGTAGTTTTGTATTCATGGTTGTTGAAACTGTACTTTTTGTAAATGTTTTCAAAACCATAAAGGAAAAAATGGTCTTTACCGTAATTATTATGGTTAATCGGATGGACAGACAGCTGCCAGTTATTTTACCATAATTTTTAAATGAAAATATTAACAGTGTAGGTAACCCAGATTTCTAACACTATCGCTGTTTCGAACTTTGATATGATCCTTGCCTTATAGTTTCGTAATCATAACTCAATTAGTATGAAAACTATATTTTATTTATGTTTCAAAATAGTGTTTTAAAGGAAAGAAAAAAGTTTGTCCCCAAATGACTGTATAAATAGCAGATTTTTAATCCAATATGCAAATTTATACGTTTGTAAATAATTAAAATTTTTTCACGATTGCAAATGATTAAATATGTTACATGAATTGCAAACGAATGTTTTAAAACTGCTTTTAATCTCTGTTTCGAAAAATAATTCTAAAAATTTGGAAAATACTCTGTTACTAAATTATTAAGAATATGACAATCTGTTTTATGTTTGATTTTATTTAAAATTTACAGGACTTTAAAATAATTCCTTATTTCAGATGTGAAAAATAATGTTAAAAATTAGGAAAAAAAGCCTGCTTAGCAAGTGATTTCAGGAATAATAATGTTTTAAACGTAATGCTCTGTTTTATTAATATTTTTCATAAATATTATTTTATATCAAGACTATGCTATTGACAGTTTTTCAAAACGGTTTTGCAAAAAAATATTAAAATTGTAACTATAGATTTAGGACCTATTTATTGAATAAATTGCTTTAAGTATCATAAAAGAGAAAGTAAATTTTTATTCCTAGATAAATAGATACATTGCTCAATAAAATATATTTCCTTTTATTTTAGAAACAAAAAGATATCAAATCATCTAACAGAATACCCCTCATTACTTAGATTTGAATCGAGGTTGTAGCGTGACACTTATATAGTTCTGCAAATATGATCTTAATACAGAAGAGATATCAATGCATTTAAGAGTTATTCTTTTTTATCAAAGCCACAGCCGCAGGAAATAAAAGTTATCCAATAACTCGGTGTGTTTACTTTAGGGTTGTTTTTCATTATTTTTATGAGGAGGTCTTTGTCGCTTTTAATGAAAGAAGGAAAGCCTGAACGAAAATATCTGAAAGTAAAGAAACATAAGAAAGCACTTTAGCAATTACCGGATGAAGGAAAAAAATAGCATAAACTGAATCCTAAGAAAAATTGCGAATACCGGAAGGTAATACGTAATGCTTCAGTCGTTGAAGATTAGAATGCAATTTATGTCACTTGGAAGAAGTTTAGAGCATAAAAACAGAACTCATATATGATAATCCGCATCATTTTAAATTGAGAGCGTTTCATCTAATGAAAGGGTATTTTTGTTTCATATTTACCTAAATTTTCAGGCTTTTTCTCCTTAAAGGATGCTTGATTTAAAAATATTTTGTTCAAATAGTTGTTTGGTAATAGTAAACTAATAGCAGTTTTTTGTTTGATTGCTATACATGTCATTTGATTTTTCACTTCATGTAGATTGTTTTAAAAAGTTATAAATTATTAGTTTTAAGTATAAATGATTATTTGTTTTGTCTAATTCTGTCGTAATATTAAATTAAATATTATTATTTTAAAATACAAAATAACAAGATCAACTTGATTTCAATAAAGAGGTTATGCGAAGAAAAAAAATATAATAATAGATCAAAGGGAATTTGCAAATACTGTAATGAGATAGTACTTAAACTCTTAATTAAAATACAGTTTATGTCATTTGAAAGAAATTTTAAGCATAAAAGCAAATCATATATATGATAATCCGTACTATTTTGAATTGAGAGCTTTTCATGTAATAGAAGGAAATTTTTGCTTCATGCTTACGTAAATTTTCAATCTTTTGCTCCTCAAATGAGGCTTTATTTAAAAAGATTTTATCTCATATCGTTATTTGGCTATAGTAAAGAAACAGCATTTATTGTTTGATAGTTATACATGTCATTTTGTCAAGTTCTTGAAGATTGTTGCAGCAGAGCTTAGTATATTAAATTATTTTTTTTCCAAGTAATAAACTAGTTACACTCGAAGTTTTGAATCCAATATTTTTTTTAAAAAGATTATTTAAGTCAGTTTGATTTTGTTATAAAGAATATATGAATAAAAAATGTAATAAAATAATTTTAAAGTGAAATTGCAAGTACTGGAAGTCTGTACGCAATACTTAAGTTGGGTATTTTTGCTTTATATTTACGTATTGCTTTTGAAATTTTTCACAAATTGAGGGTTTATTTAAATTATTATATTTTTTTGACTATGGTAATAAAACAGCATTTATTGTTTGATTGCTTTACATGTTGTGTGTTTAAGTATTGCCAAATTGAAATAAACACAGTCTTCTTATAATTTATTTGTTCTTTTAATCGTAATCCTAGTTTTAAACCAAATATCTTTTAATACATATTACTTAAATTAGTTTTATTTCATGACGGAGAATAGACGAAAGAAAAAATAGTATGAAATGATTTCAAAGAAAAATTGAAAATGCTGTAAGGTTATACGTAATGCTTAAATCCTTAAAGATTAATATGTCATTTATGAAAGAAGTTTTGAGCATAAAGCAAACTCAGATATTATAATCCGTATCATTTTAAATTGAGAGCTTTTCATCAAATGGAAGAGCATTTTGCTTTATATTCACGCAAGCTTTCATTTTTTTTCCTTAAATCACGTTTCGCTTAAAAATGTATTTTGATTCAAAACGTTATTTGGTTTTCGTAATCCAGCACCATTTATTGTATAATTGTTATACATGTGTTTCATTTTAATACATGTTGCTTCATTTCTTTAAAATAAAATGGATTTAAAGTAATACGCAGTTTCTTCATAACCTATATATAATGTTGATAGCATTGATTGTAAAATAATATAATTTAAACTCAACAAATAAACTTGGATTTACTAATAAATATAGATAAGTTTGTACATATTTAATGTAGCATTTCAAAAATAATTTTTTATTCCTTTCAAGATCAAATGTTTTTGAGCTTTCTTTCAGATTCAATTGAGAAATTCCTTGTAAATGTTGTAAAAATTCAAAACTTTTAAAAAACTACCTAGTTACAAATAATATGCTAAATATTTACGATATATTTTATACTAAAATGCTATTTAATTAAAAGTGTTTAAAGCTTTTCATCAAAAAATTTATATAATTAATAAGTCATAATTAATCCATACATTCAAGCTTGGTACTAAGCTTGGTTTTTATGCATAATACCATAAAAAGTGGTATTACATTTTCACTTTGATAAAATGACGAAAAAATGAAAATTCGTTTGCTGTAAATACTATAATAATTCGTATTTTTAATAAAATAAAACTTTACAAATTATTTAAGTTTTTACTATGATGTTTTCTTGGATTGCATTTCTCCTATCAAGTTAATATAAGGCACGAGTGAAGCAAATCTACTTGAAAAAAGCTCAAATAAAGGTGCAGAAATGGACTTACTGCAGTTTCAGCTCAATAAACAAGAACCTTCCTCGGTTTCTGAACACAGTATTTCGACTTAAAACACTGAGGAAAGTTCTTCAAAACACGTTCTTTTTAACGTTTAGGTTTGAAAAAACAACATTCTTTCTAACAAGTTTAGCTTCAAGTCCAACGCTTAAAAAAAATCAGGTATAAAGTATTATATTTTGAAGAACTAGAAATAAGAATGGAACTTGGAGAACGCAGTGAACACAGGGTGGGTCTTTCTAATTATTATAATCTTTTTTGTATTCAATTCAGTTTTTGATCTCAAGTATAAAATACTCCTAAAAAGAATAATTATTGTTAACTATTTTAGTTTCCTTCGATCAGTTAGTGGAACAATATTTAATAAATAACGGGGATATTCTATTTTCTAGGTTGTTGTTCTCTGATATGCGTTTTAAAATATGCATGTTTAGTATATTTCAATTGATTAATATCAGACTTATTTATTTTTAGTGAATACGTAATTTTAAATACATAAATGGAAATTTAAATGGAGAATCTCAGATCAAATCTTCCAACAATGAAGTCTGATTTCTCGACAAACTTTGGAGATTATTTAAATCAACTAAAGTCCTTATTTAGAAAAAAAATCGTTGAATGCAGTAATTTCTTCACTGTTTTTAAAATGGTTTTAATTACTAACTACCATTTAAATGTTATAAATAATATTTTTCACTATTTCATAATATATCAAAGAAAAATATACAAAAAATCGTTACTTAAGCAGTACAAATCTATTAAACAACGAATCACACTTTGTTCAATTAATTATATCATTCCATTTCTACTGATTAATGATAATATCGGAATAGTTCGGTTTATACCTGCTCTTCTCCTTCCCCCATCAGCTTGTCCTGGTGTTAATCCTGACCAGGTAATTACCCATTCGGCGTAATTCATTAACATAAACATCCAAATACATGAACGATGATTCCACAAATTTCCTGTACAGGTAAACATTCACCTGTGCTACCCGATACAGTGATACATCGCCAAGCGTGCCAGAATCATACACTGCCCGGAAATCATTAGAAGATGTATTTTGATCCTCTACGATTTAACCCTGTGAAGTTCTATGAGATAGAATTTGCACTGGATACATACTAGCATATTGATGCTTGCTTAAGAGCTCGTTCGCCAGTTAATGGAATGCAGGAGATGGTGTTGGGATAGGGCAATAAATTTCGGCACCACTGCGGCTAGCTGGATGTGCCTACCGAATTTAATGAGTTGGATTTGATTCCTTGGAAAGCGATGTTGGGGAGATGCATGCTTGTGTTCAGCCATGAGGATTGCCAAGCAGATTTTGAAATCTACAAAGTGTGTTTGTCATTTATTATTGGCATTTAACATTAATGATTTGTCTTTCAAAATATTTGTGTACTCTGGATTGTGATGATAAGATTTGATAGAGCAGAAGGGATATTTTAATTAAAACGTGGTTGGCAGTAATTCAGATTATACAGGTTGACTTTATTGTTTTCTTTAAGAAGTTCAAATAATATTGTCTGAATGTTACGCTTGAAATGTAACGTTATGTTCAAATGTAACGCTTTGCGTAACACATAAATGAAATGGAACACTTTGGTGGAAAGTAGTTTCATCATTTTTTTGGTGTTCATATAAGCAGAAATATTTGTCAGTGTGTGTTTGAACAAGGCGTACAATTTCTCCTTATAGTAAAAAATTGTATGGGCAGTCGAAACAACCGTCGCTATTTTTGGTATTCAACTTAAAATTACATTTTGTCTTTCTGCTTAAAACCTATTAGACTTAGAAATTATCATGAATTGTAAAAAATGTACAGGGATTGCAACGGAATAAAAAAATAATATTCAATAATATGTTCAAGAATTAAAAAGAAAAGGTCAGAAAAAAATTGGTCAGAAAAAAAATGCCATACAGGCCGATCTGCATGCAACAGGATTGAAAATACTGAGTTCAAATTTAGGATGTTGGAGGACCTATATTTATTCATGAGCATATCATAAAGTTTTTTTTCTTCTCTTTTTTGAAATGAGATTTAAAATTTTTAAATTGCACTCGGTTATTGAAAAATGTACAAGATGTTCGACGAAATAATAAAAATTTAGCACTGCAGATTTATTAACTGTTAACGTGGTAACTTGACGGAAAATGTACCATGTTCGGTTGATTTGTAACCTGTTAAAATGCAACTATGGAGTCAAAAATTTGACATGCAGAAAAAATCATCTTCATTTGTGAACTTAGTATGAGTGTTAGTTTGAAAATTATTGCCAATTTAAGTGCATTTTCGAGAATTTTTTAAATTTTTTTCTCTGCTTTAGTTATTGATTATGTATCCATTGTTGATAAAAGATAACTTTTCCGTCACTATTTCTCTATTTCATGAATTCACGCTCAAATAAAGTAGAAAAATATAGAGTAAGAGAAGGAGAGATTACAGGGTGCCAGTTATAAATCTTAACAATCATACTGAAACTCCGTCATGGTCATAATCATTATAGCTGGGCAGACAGCCCAATGTGGGCCAATGCCTTCCTCTGAAGATTATTTCATAATGATCTACGATTTAACTTTGAGCTCTAATTCTTTTCATTAATTGACTGAAATTCCAACAAGTAAAATTACTTCGCATTTATCTCTTCCTATTGAGACACGCAATCTGTATTCCTTAGGTTATGATTTTTTTAAGTACAGATATTTTTAAAAAACAATCTAGATAATCGTTTATTTCATTACGATTAACATATTAACAAAATGGCCTGCTACAACAATAAAACTACAAATAAAACTACAGCAATTGTATATTAAGCAAACAAAATGTTCTGTATTTTTGAGGAAAATATTGACAATGATATAAATGATAAATAAGAAGCAGTTACGGGACTTGGAGAAAGAAGCAAGCAAGAGGCAGAACCACCTATTTATAATAAAACTGTTAATGTTAGTCCGTGTTGCATGATAAATCGTACACATAAATTTTCTTATTTTTTTAAACACTTCATAACGACATGTTTAAATTTTTTTATGTGCTTTAAGCAATTTATTTCATTAAAATAAGTCATTATAAATGTCTAAGCTCATTTGGTTTGGTCAGGAAAATCGGTCAGAAAGTAAAGAATTACAGAACTCCGCACTTAGTTTTTTATGGTAACTACAAAACCCTCCAAATTAGTCATAAATCATAACGTTGGTCACGAATTTGTGGCACCTTATCCTCCATCATGGCCCACAACGGGCTGTTGCTGTAATGCTTTAACTTCAGCCTCTAAATTAGTTACTAAGCGTTATTCTCAAAGGATAATTCCACAGACATTCATTTATTTGTTCACAAAAATACAAGCATTGCGTCCTAGCACAGTCATGGCTGCCAAAAAAAAAATTTTTTTTCTAATGTTTAGTGATATATTGCTTTTTTAAAATACATACTTTGATTTTTTATAGAGAAAAAAGAGAGCATTCCAATTTACGGTTGTTGAATATCTTTGGAAGTAAAACTTCGTTAAATTTATTAAATAAAAACTTCGTAGCTCCTCGAAATTGTGTAACTTCTATATCTCCGAAAAGTAATGAGAGATTTAGTTAAAATATGTTTTACACAACTGTCTGGATGCAACCATGTCCAAATTTAAGCACAGGCACAATAAATTTCCAGAATTCTTTTCATAAGTCAATTTGCTTTAATACGTAATTAAAAGAATACGTCATACTTCCAATTCAAGACATTAACGGTAGCCATACTCTCCTATGATTTTGCTGTCATAATTTACACTCAATGTGAACGGACCTGAAATTATTAATCCACCTTCGCATGACTTCCATATAACTTATTACCCACCGTTTTATTATTCCGTCGTCGTTATAGCAACGAATCAGGAGTCTCGCGTGCCTGTCTAGCTAGGACTCCCCTCTTTTTTTACAAAAGCCCCGGAGAATATAGACATTAGCTTCTTACGCATTATAGACTTGGCATTAAATAGGTAATGATATTACGGTACCACTATCACACCACCAAATTTATACCATTTCTAAGAGGTAAACATTGGGGTAGATGCAATGGTTCATAAAGCAACTCTTCCCTTCTAAATGCGCTATTAAACAAGATAAATATTAGAGACAGTGTCACTAAAAGTGTACAGCTTTATTCTTGGTGATGATATGTCGGAGATTTATGTTTGACGCCAACTAGATTATGTTTGCTACCGCTTAGAGGGTCGCATTTAGGTTAATAACTGGGCGACAATTTCATCAGTGGTGGTTTCAATACCATCTTTTATTAAGGGACGAAAGATATATTGAGAAAATGAATTGCAATATATATTGTTCTTCTCTAATGAAACAGTTGAGAAGTCAATAAGAGTGCACTTCCACAAATCATCATTTTCATTTATATTGTCCAGATTATGAATTGAAATATCGTAGCAGAATGCAGTGCTGATTGGTTAATAAAAATAAAGAAAGATGATTTTTTAAGTCATTAAAACTATTAAGATTTTATAAAGGATTTAATAAATTACTGAATTTTTAAGTCATAATCTGGATAATGGTTTAATAAATTTATATTAATAGTTGAGTGACAATTTCACCAGGGGTGTTTTCAATACCATCTTTAATTAAGGGACGAAAGATATATTGAGAAAATGAATTGCAATATATATTGTTCTTCTCTAATGAAACAGTTGAGAAGTCAATAGGAGTGCACTTCCACAAATTATGATTTCCATTTATATTGTCCAGATTTTGAATTGAAATATCGTAGCAGAATGCAGTGGTGATTGATTAATAAAAATAAAGAAGGAGGATTTTTTTAAGTCATTAAAATTATTATGATTTTATAAAAGATTTAATAAATTAATGAATTTTTAAGTCATAATCTGGATAATGGTTTAATAACTTTATATTAATAGTTGAGTGACACTTTCACCCGGGTTGTTTTCAATACCATATTTTATTAAAGAACGAAAGACATATTGAGAAAGTAAATTGCAATATACATTGTTCTTCTCTAATGAAACAGTGGAGAAGTCAATAGGAGTGCACTTCCACAAGCTATGATATTGATTTATATTGTCCATATTATGACTTGAAATGTCATAGCGCGAGTAGTATAGATATTTTTTAATTTCTATCAACTTATGTATAGATTGACTATGACACTCAAGTAACTTCTGAAACAATTTACGTCACAGGATAGATGATATTGTAACGTCTCCTTTCTAAGAGATAAAGATACAACATATTATATCACAGCGTCCTAATGAAATGATAAAATGTGATTAATAATTAAGTTGCTTCCTGAAGTGAAAAGCAAATGAAAAAAAAAACGTTAAAACGTCAGTATGTTTTCTACATCCCTATTTTTCAAGATATCAACAGAAAAATTCTTTGGGCGAGGAAAATGAGTGACTTATTTTATTAATTTTCATACACATACAACTTGATTGGTTTGAACACACATCTGATTTAAACTCTATCGGAACTAGGGGGAACATGATGCCATAATGGATAAAACGCTAAAACCAGGACCTCAAATTGTGTGGATTGCCAGTGATATAAAGGGCTCTGAAAAAAAATTATTGTCATAAGTACAATAATTAAAAAACTGCAAGAATTAAGTAAAATTCACTGCTTTTTTGGCTCTAAGGAGGCAGCAAATAACTCTATAATTTCTATCAAAGTGCTTTGATAATGATTTTGGGAAAATTAACGATACAATGTGATATTATAATATGCGATAAAATTTATAAACTTGTAAAATTTGGTAACTTTATCATGATATCTTAGAGAATGGCCTAAAAACCACCATCCACCGGTTAAATTTAATTTCCAGTTTTGTATTTTTACTAAATATGTCGTAATTAGAACTATAATTTTTAAAACCAGAATTTCCGGTGAGACCTTGCTTTATGAACAGAAGAATTACTGAATGAATGATTTAAATACTGTATAATTTGCTACTTATAACCAAAAGTATGATTTTTTTTATCATAAATATCATCACCATGCATCACGGTAATCATATCAGATTTTTTTCTTCGTGTGGATCTGATGTACCTGCAAAGTCAGTTCTGATAACTTCTGAATCTGGTACATACTTTCAAGTGACATCCAGTATGATTGTTGATCATCGATTTTTACACAAATATTCATTTTTTGCAATGTTCTTATTGCAAATTGCTATGTACGAAAGCAAAACTATCTTTAAAAACAGTAAATGACCAATTATTATTAAGAGTTAAATATAAAAAAAAAACATATTAATTGTATATACTATATAAAATACAAATTTTAAACTTACTGTCTGATGCCATAAGATGTTATGTATTTGATCTTTATCTATTGTGTAAATAATAGTAGAAATTATATCATATATCTTTTATTTACAGCAAAGTTAAAGATAACTTCAATTTATGTTTTAAACCCATTATGTAGTACAAAGGCCATTGCAAAAAAAAAATAAGTGAAATAAGTTCAAATATCTATTCACTACAAGGCCAAAATCCTTAGAAAATATGTTTTTATAAAGGTTTCTTTTAAAAAGTCAAACAAACCAATGCCAAAAATTTGTCCTTCATAGTTCATTTCACAAAAAAAAAAAGCATTTTCTTCCCATAAGAGAAGGCTGCGAAAAAACGATTTCAGCACAATTGTCGATGAAAGAAACTTTGCAGATTTTTTTCCCCTTTTAATTTGATTTATTCGGTTTTACGCTGGAAGGAACTTGGGATGTTGGTTTGTAATCCTGTAAATTTTTATTTAAACTGTTCGTTGAAGGAAATTTGTTGCGGGAAAAAATTACTCTTCCGCCCTTGAAATTGGATAAAACATTATAAAAAGGAAGCATGATTACTGCTTGGAAAAAATTTTAAACTACTGCTTAGAAGTACAATATTATTCATTTCTTCCTATTTAATAATTTAATGGCTGTTATACTGGCATAAATATCTGTATTTATTATTCTTTTTTTAAAAATTTATTTAAACTTTAATAAATTATATAATTTTATTATTTATTATTTATTAACTTTTAATTTGATTTATTTGGTTTTACGATGAAAGGAACTTGGGATGTTGGTTTGTAATCCTGTAAATTTTTATTTAAACTGTTCTCTGAAGGAAATTTGTTGCGGGAAAAATTACTCTCCCGCCATTAAAATTGGATAAAACATTATAAAAAGGAAGCATGATTATTGCTTGGAATTTGTTTTGACGTAGATATAGAAAAATATTATAATGATAAACTCATAATTTATTCATCTAAATTTTACGATTTTATGCATATAAGCTCAGGAATTAAAAGATTTAATCGACTACAAGAGTTATACTAGTCTATGAATGAACTTTTTACATAAATTGAATAAAAAATATAATACTTTTAAAAAAAATAAGAGACTTTATGAAAATTATAAGGAAACGAAGTAACTTATTTAATATTTTAAGCAAAACTAGTTTATATTATGTATAATCCTGCTTCTACACGAACTTTTTATTGGAAAAAGTGTTCCCAAGCTTATAACAGCTGTATTGGTTTTAAGCTGGATAGCTTTTTAAATTACTTCTAAGAAGGACAACATCATTCATTTCGTTCTATTTAATATTTTAATGGCTGTTATACTGGCATAAATATCTGTATTTATTATTATTTTTCTTAAAAATTCGTAACTTATTTTCTTAACTTTAATCTTTTCTATGTCTCCTTTGACAACACATGGGTAAATATTTAATAAATTAATTTTTTATTACCATATTTGCAAGCAGAGAATGCTACCAATATTCAAATGGATGATAAACATGCTTCACTAGAAAGACTTAAAAGGTATGCTTTTAATAAGATTAGTGTATAACTTTGTCAATGTAGATGACATGAAAAAAATTCAAAATTTCTAGAAATTATCTAGTCACAAACCCTGTAATGATTTAATGGAAAGTTTTAGACTATTCAGACTAAAGATCTGGGATCACTGCTTTGTAAATCACTTGTTAAATTACATATAATTTCTACCAAAAAATAGCCTATTTTTGCAAAACAAGTATTATCGATTTGAACCATATCTTGAATATTTCCATGTACTTGACAGAAACTCTCAGAATAGCTGTGATATTGTCAAGTATTTTTGGGACTTCAAGCTAGAATGCATTTCTAATATCTAGATTTTTTATGGTATTCTGTACTTTCATTATTTCATTTTATTTTATCTTAGTTTTTTGTTTCACTTCCTGAAAAAATTGGATCAAACACATTTCACACGCAGAATAAACACAGCCCACACGCAGAACAAACCAAATTTACATACAAACGCGAAGTTTTATCATCTACACCTCCTCTCAAATCAAGTGCCTATTAGTTATATTCTGTAGATTAGTTCTGCTCTCGACCAATTCTTCTCCTGCATATATAGACCGTTACAATACAAGCAAGTAATATCGAATTCAATGCAACTGATAAAATTGTAATTCACATGCCTACTACTTTATTTAAGACCACGTCATTCATTTTTAACCTAATTTATTGCTAATTTGTCCAATCCTTTTCTTCTTTGCATTTCTTACACTTTAAGTCAAAAACATCATCCTCAAGGTAAAGGCGAAATGGGGTAGTAAAGTAAGACACGTTATAGTCAGAACCCTTAACTAAAACTCTCGTGTATTACAATCAGCCAAGCAAAACAACTTTGCTTAGGCAACAAATAACACTACAAATCTTTCATGCAATTTATTAAAGAACACCACTTTGTGCAAATATAAGCTGCTAAATTAGTTTCAGAATGCAGACCTAAGAAATAAATTTTTCAAAGTAGATAAGTTTAATAAAAGGAGCTGGGAAATGGAAATAAATAACAAATTTTGGGATCGTATCTGATATTTGACCCTACAAGAAGTATTACAAGTGCAAGAGAGCTCCAGAGGCGTTACATATAACCTTGTATAATCTGGCCTCTAGATAACAGCATTCCATAAGCGGGATAATCTAAGATTACATTTCGTTTCACCATTCCTATTCGACCTGTTATCCCATTTAGTGTGGCGAATCCCTTTTTTCAGCCATTTTATTTTAGCTACCATTTCCTTATAAAATAATCTTACAAAGGCTCTGCTTAAAAAAGAAAAAAAGTTTTTGTGAACTTCATGCTCGAGTTGGCTGACAAGTAAATACATTTTTTTCTCCTAAACGTGCATCCAAAATCATCTCTAACATTTACAAAAGAAAACTACGGCAGTGTATTTTTTTGTCTCAAGCTGACAGAACCTGTTCAAGCTCATATTTGTAGAGATTTTGAAAATGAATATGAAGCTTATGGAAGCTTGCTTATGGAATATATGTTTATGCAAAGCATATTTAAGGAATTTCTGCTTACTGAAGTGAATTAGCACTGAAGTGAGCATGGCACAGCTTTTACTTTCATGATAATTATATGATATTCATGATAGTGATGATTATGACATTCATGGTATGATGTTTCCCGGTATTCTTGATAATTTTCCTATGATTTTATTTTTATCATAGTATTTGAATTATATATCCCTATGAAATAAATTACGATGAGATGGTTTTTAAGTTTTTAAATTTAAAAATAGTAATAATGAATTTAAAGCTAATTTTCTTGAATTTTATGGCATTTATAGACTATTTTTACTCGGACCTACATTGACTCTTCTGAGTTCAGAGCTGATGCATGCATCTTCAGTGCTGACTTCGAATAATTCTAACAAGTGTTAACTTCATGTTGCAGATCAAAAAACTCGCATTTTACAAAACATTTAATAAGTATGCCACTTTATTTATAATATAAAATTTGCATTTCAAATAAATATGCATTTTTAAAAGTAAAATAAAACATTTAGTAGAAATATGTAGCTTTTTTTTTTTTTTTGCATACTACAAAAATAGGAGATCTGCAATTTAAACTACACTGGTTATCATAAATTAAGGAAAATTCACAAAAATCGCGATAACTCAAGAAATTACACATGGAATTTTATGAAACTTACCCACAATATACAACACATAGTAAGGTATTAAACAACATAAAAAGAAATTATCAGACATTAATAGTAGTATAGAAATTAGCACATGTATAAAATAAACAAATTGGAAGTATCGGTTTGCAATAGAAAAAGTACCTTTAATATGGAATATGATTGCCTCTAGAAGCAATACAGCACAAACAGCGATGTGTGATGCTTTCAATTATGCGGTCTATCAGTTCAATAGGAAGTGAGAGCCATTGCTCTTGTAAAGCAGTTGCAAGCGTGGCAAGNTAAACGTGCATCCAAAATCATCTCTAACATTTACAAAAGAAAACTACGGCAGTGTATTTTTTTGTCTCAAGCTGACAGAACCTGTTCAAGCTCATATTTGTAGAGATTTTGAAAATGAATATGAAGCTTATGGAAGCTTGCTTATGGAATATATGTTTATGCAAAGCATATTTAAGGAATTTCTGCTTACTGAAGTGAATTAGCACTGAAGTGAGCATGGCACAGCCTTTACTTTCATGATAATTATATGATATTCATGATAGTGATGATTATGACATTCATGGTATGATGTTTCCCGGTATTCTTGATAATTTTCCTATGATTTTATTTTTATCATAGTATTTGAATTATATATCCCTATGAAATAAATTACGATGAGATGGTTTTTAAGTTTTTAAATTTAAAAATAGTAATATTGAATTTAAGGCTAATTTTCTTGAATTTTATGGCATTTATAGACTATTTTTACTCGGACCTACATTGATTCTTCTGAGTTCAGAGCTGATGCATGCATCTTCAGTGCTGACTTCGAATAATTCTAACAAGTGTTAACTTCATGTTGCCGATCAAAAAACTCGCATTTTGCAAAACATTTAATAATTATGCCACTTTATTTATAATATAAAATTTGCATTTTAAATAAATATGCATTTTTAAAAGTAAAATAAAACATTTAGTAGAAATATGTAGCTTATTTTTTTTTTTGCATACTACAAAAATAGGAGATCTGCAATTTAAACTATGTAAAAAGAATGAGTCGAAAAGAGTATAATTTTCAGTACACTAAAAGCTTTTCAAATACTAGCTAGACCACTTAAAAATAAATTGCATATTCTAAATAAAGATATTTTGCTTAAATAAAAACTTGTCGCTGGTTCAAAATAACATCAGTGTTGAGAGTTTAAATTGCAGTAATAACTATCACATTTGGAAGCAATTGAGAAAAAATAAGACTACTTTGAAAAATTCAAATAATACCCTATTATTTTGTTTCAAAAATTCCCCAGTGCAATATGCGAAGATTTATACGCATTTTTTCATACATATTTCCGAACAGTTCTTTTCATCACTGTTAGGTGAGTATTTTAAGAATCGCTGAATTTCCATTAAAATGCGGGGGAGCAGTTACCAAGATTGCACGTGACAAAATTCTCGAATGCTGGTCACGACAGCTTTCACTGCAGTAAAGTAACTATAAATGCAAATGCTTCTGCGGGTTTCAAAGCTTACGTGACGCAATGACCAAGGGAGAGGTATGAGAATAATATAAATAAACCAACGCCGATATCAAAAAAAGAAAAGAAAAAAGGAATGTAGTAAAGTTTTAGAGAAGTGCTTCAAATAAAAATAAAACAGTTCCAGCACGGACTATTTCTGCTGGTTTTAAAATATTTAAAGTTCATAATTCTCATAAAAACATAAATTGTGGTCGAACTGAGGATAATAAAATTTATTTAAATTTATGTTTGACTTTTAACTTTCAGTTATTTAGGTTCTTAGTGTCGGATTTGTTTTCTGACTTTTGTTTGATAATTAATTTGAGAAATGAGCACATATTTAAAATGTTCTTCTTTTTCATATTTATTCATTTCTAATTTTTAAAAGCTGGCTCCGAATTCTTTGAAAAGTAAACCTAACTTTTTTTTTCTGTTTTAAAAGTTAATTTGACGAAACAAACGGAAAGTGTATGGAAATTATATAAATAAACCTACTTGGGAAAAGAAAAAAAAGCTTATTTTTTTTAAAATTGTTTTAAACTAAAATAATATATTCGTGAAACGCGGGCACTTTAAGCAAGGTTTTTTTTATGAATTTAAATATCTTGAACTTAGTCATGAACTTAAATAATTATTAACTTTAAATATTTAAAAATAGTTCTCGTGGAACTGTTTTAAAATAAAGTTCATAATTCTCAAAAAAACACGTATATTTATTTTGTAACTTATTTCTAAGACACATTTAGTCAATATCTTCAGGTTTTCGGTTATTTGGTTTTACTGGCCTGAAATGTTACAATACCAGGGAAATTTATTACGTCATATTTTTGTTAATCGCAATTTTTTATCGTTTTTTTTATCAGTAAAATTAAATGAAGATTATTTTAAAATATCTCATAACTATAATTATTATGCCATTGTGCTTCACTTTTAAGGTGACAATCATAAATTTTATTTATTTTAAATAAAATTCAGCTTTGACCTTTGAGTAACTTAGATGCTTTGAATCTTTCATAAATCTCACATATTTTTCACAAACATTTAAACTTATGATGCATCTAGAAATATTAAATTGATTACTAGAAATTTAAATTGATTTGTAAAGAAATTTGGTTTTCGGCTGAGGATGATTTAAAATCTCAACTCTTGTTTTTATGATATTAGATTTTTGTGCTTTATTAATTCATAATAAAGAAAAATTCATAAGAAATTACAACTAATTATTCGAATTTTTAATTCTTTATTTTTTTTCTTTTGCCAAAGTTCAAAATCTTATTTTATTATAAATGCTGTTAAACATTTTTTAATATGTTAAACGGATATTTAAGACAAGGAATGTATTATGTTTAATGAAAATATTTAAGTTTCAAAATATTCCAAAAACCTTCTTTAAAAAATTTACTCTGACAACTTTTATCACAATTTTTAACAAAAGAAGCCGTAACTACTGATAAGAATTCTTATTTACGTCTACATGTCTTTAGTAAGGGATACATTTTTATAAATAACACAATATGAGTTGAATTATAACTTTATCTGTTGACTTAAGAAAACGCAGTTTTCTAATGCACTTAAAGAATTTGTTAACTTCATATTCCAAAGAATAATAATTTGACTTTTCCAACTTCTAATTTTTTTAATGTTTACCCTTCACTCTGAGATACTTTAAACCGAGAAAGGGAAATAGCGTATTTAACTTTTGGCCTAGATATGTCAACTTAGGAAAGCTGTCAAAAACTTAACAACTAGGAAAGGTTTTTAAAAAAGAAAGAATACCAACTAACAAACGAAGATTTAAGAAAGAAAAAAGTCTACTTTCAGATTGTGAACATTTTGGGAAACGAGAGAGAAAAGCTTAGATTTTAATGAGTAACTTCTAGCTTTAAGTTACCGCATAAATTAGCTTAACACACGCCAACACGCCATATTTTTCGCCAGAAACAAAACACTTCTTCTTTCAACAATAACATGAAAACTCGTTATTTCTTCCATTGTTTCAGTTTTAGAAGATTTTTACTTTTCTAATAAGGTCTGAAGGACTCCTTCTGAAGCATGGATAAATCTCACGTGAATGATTTTACTTTCTGTCTATACTTTCCAATGCAAGTTAAATAATTTAAAACAATATAGTCTCCCCATCTCCTGTCTATTACGGGATGTTTGCATTCATGCAAGCAAAATATAATTAGCTGAATAGGTTGAGAGATTTAAAAAAACACTTATGCAAAGGGAGACAATAGATATTTTCATATGTGTATTATTAAAAATCTAAGCCTTCTAATCAAGTTATTCAAGTTAGGAATTGTTTATTTTGGTTTGCTTCATTTGCTTAAAGGTTGTTTATTTTGCATCACTTCAATTATTTTAAAAGTTGAAGTTAAACTTGAATAGTTTTAGAGAAAAGTTTAAGTTACTTTTTGCTTTTATTCACAACAAAAAAAATTTTGCATATTAAACTAATCAAAAATGTATTGAAGGCATAACGCAAGTAATTTTTTAGAGATGTAAATTAGAGAATTTAGTTTAGATTCAAGTGGCTTGAATATGCAGTACAAAAATAATAAAACTTTACAAAAATATAATTATGTTGCTTAAGACTTTGGCCAGAAAATATCATTTTCATAAATCTAATTAAATGAATGATATTTTAATATTTATCATGCATTGTATGTTTTTTTCCTGTTATTTGTATTATCTGTTATTTATTCTTTATATCATTATATAAATGTGTTCTTTCTGCTATGTATTCCTTATATGAAATTTCATGATACTGTGATTCAGTGGCTGCCAGCTGTTCGTTCACAAAAAAATTCTAAACTGAAAAGGAAAGCATATTTTTAATGAAAAAAAAACAAACAAAAAGACAACAACTAATTGGCAGTCACGTAAATCAGTAGGTAAAACAAAAGAATTTTACAAAATCAGTTTTTTTTTTAAAATTAACATAATAAACTACATAAGCGAAAATTATTAGATACTTTATAATGTTTGTAATCTGATAACATTATTATTTTATGCCTAAACTGTAAACTGCTAATTTTTAATGATTATCCAAGCGGAAAAAAACATTGTCAAATCTTCCTATTCATAAGCATGGTTACACCAACGGGAGTTAAAACAGTTATTAAAATGTGTGCAATAGTTTTTAAAAGTTTTCTCAAACATTTTGCGAAGTAAAAATATTTAGAAATTAATAAAATAGCGGATCCTATGTTTACATTGAACACAGTATTTTTGTTATTTTCCTGTAAAAATAGCATTATTTTTATTCACAGGGAAACACAGGTTATCTTAAAAATGACCGACAATTTGAAAAATATGAAGAAAAATTAAAGAAGAAAGAAACTTTAGTTCTATGAGCTCCTGTTAGCTAACTAGATTCTTCTTATTCTTCATCTTTCAGAATTAGTTGAACTGCTAACTAAAAATGTTTTAAAAGTTTGTACATTTGAGATAATTCTGAGGCATTCTTTGGGGTTAAGAATAAAAGAATGTCCGCGCATTTTTTTAAAAATCGAAATGATCTAGTGTTCTTGTAACATGTCATTTTTCGTCAGTAGCTTCATTTGACCATTGTTGTAATTAAATCTTGAAATTTGAAGAGAATAAATTTTATAGTTTCTAGAACAAAATACAGTAAACCGTACATTTTCATCTTTTTTTTAATTTTTTCACAAAATAATTATTCAAAATCCACTGTGTACACTTGGTATATTTAACATAAATTAAAATACACCTATAAAATATTCCACTAATATTTCTATTCATGAAAACTGTTAAAAAATTAATATTAAAATAAATTAAATATTAATAAGCCTTCAAAAACAGCTTTAAATTTTTTCCATGGTCTTTGTCAGGATATTTCCTAAAATATTTTATTTAAAAACAGGCTGTCAAAGTAATTGAGATTTATTCCGGAATTTGCACCCTGTCTAGCAGACTACTTGCGTTTCAAGCTTTAAGAGTCAATTCATATTTTATCAGAAATTTAAGACTTTTACCATTTTCCTTTTTATCTACACCCACTGGACAACTATTACCGAAACTTCTCTTCTACAAATAATTCGCATGCATCAAAATTCTTTTCTTTATTATAAAGCCTCGTCTAACATAGAAACGTACCACCGACTATTTTTGACATCACGTCAATTTTTCTTCTGTATCCCCTACACGCAGGGGTACTGGAACGAAAACTCTCGAAACCAGATACTCTGCAATAAATAGGAAAAGAAAAAAAAGATAGTATTAAAATATTCAAACAGATACTAAGCTCGCTTTATTTACTTTTTATATGCTTCAGGAATAAACATATTCTTTTTTTTTTCAAAGAACACATCTCAAATAAACGTCACCAGGCAGAAGAAGATATTTTTCTACCTTTAGCAATTGCTATGCTAACTCGTTTCACCTAGAATATATCTTAATACCGAAAGAATATACCCGAAGTATTACGATAGACGATATTAGTAAAATGAAAAATTCGTATAAGTTCTCTTTAAAAGTATTTTTTTTTGTTTATGTATTTTTCGATCCCAGAGGATTTTGGAAATGTGGAAGTTATTGATGGATTTCGGAAAAAAGATAGCTACAAGTAGGAAAGGATAAATAAAGCAAGCTTCAGTCTTGGCAGCATCAAGTTTCGATTTATCTTGCAATGCTTCATTAAAACAGAGAGAGAAAAAAACATATGAGATGTCAAATATAAGAATTAAGTTTATTTTTAGTTTCGAAAAGCAATGATTTATTTTGAATTGCTTTGCTTTGAGTTTTTTTTTCTTTTTTTTGGACTCGATTCAAGCACACTATTTCACAAAAATTGTTTTAAACTAAAATATTTGCAGTTACAATAAGCACTTTAAATGTTACATATTTAAACAAGCTTATGTGTTTATTACAAATGTGGTTAATTTATAATGAATTTTATGCATTTATTAATAAAATTTCATCTTTTTCTTACGTTAAAAGTTTTATCTTGAATTTTAATTTACATTTCGTTATGAGTGTGCTTTGTTAACTTTATTTTTGTCAAGGAGTTTAAAAATGCATGTAATTCTTTACCAAAATACCGAGGAATTTGTAGTCGATCAGCGGATATTCGAGGCTGCAGCCCCATTTGAAGTTACATCTTTCTAATAATTAAAGAAAGATATCTAACTTTGAAATTTATTTCTGGGTATCATCTTCTGCATGCGTTAATGCATCATTTATTAATCCATAACATCATTTCATTGCGAGATGCAATACTAAATTATGTACTGATATACTATTTCTGAAAAAGCTCTTTGATGAGAACTGGCTAAAAATAAAAGAGAATTGTAAAAATTACTTATTTTCGGATAATGACGTTCAAATATTTATGATTGTTGATTCTTACATACGCATAAAAGTTGGTGAGGACAAAACACATTTTAAATAAAAATAGTTTATTATTAAAGTGCTATTTTATAATTAATGACGAAATAATGTATACTTAGAAGTTTCACTTCGCGTTAAATGATAAAATTATTTTATTCAAAGAATGAAAGTATTTCATGTTACCCCTTTTGATGTCGAAATGCAATCCAAAGGATATGAAACACGACTTGGCGAAGTAACGTTATCTCCAAATACACGTGCTTAACCTTTTGTGTGCCGAAGTCATCATTACTATTTGTCCAATATCTTCCCTTTCCTATCTCACAATAGGACAGCGTTTGCAAATTCTCTCCCATTGCCTAAGTGATTCGGGTCAAACTTGTACCAGTCTATATCCTCTTCCACAAATGCGAATAATCTGAGTTGACAATAGAATTCCATTCAAGATACTCGCCAGAACGCTGGTAGAAGTGCGCCAAATACCTTGTGACGGCGAGGATAAATGTTAGTGCAGCTAATCTAGAGTATCCAATGTTGGTAATAGGAAGCTGTTCAAAGGTCTGTGAGTCTAACGTTCCGTTTACTTGATGGCTTTTGAACCAAATCACTAGGGAACCAATATATATCGATAGACTTGTCTATCAACAAACGTAGTTGTTTGCTAAATTTTCCGATTCTCTTGGGTGATATCTGTTTTATATAATATTATTTTGCTAGCACATGATGTAATGAATTGTAAAAAAAAAATTTTTTTGTCGTAAACTATATCAATAAATATAACAGTCAAATGCCCAAATGCCTTGTGCTCAATTTTTACGTATTATTTTAAATATTAATTTTAATACAAACTTAATGATTAAATTTCTCGTTGCATTTGTACAAATACGTGATCTCGCCTAATTCGGTTTGGGAATTGCAAGTCTGAAACTAGTTTTGCTCCTAAGGATACAGAGTTTTTAAATGACATTTTTACTATTCTTTGTCGAAATGTATAAGTTTAAAAATGTTATTTATAGCATGGAGTCGCATAAATGTTGCGACAAGCTACTATCACTAGTTTGTATGGAAGTTATGCTCTAACTTCCTTTCAAACTAGGGAAGTTAAGGCATATTATCAGCAATAACATTTCATGGAAACACATTACCAGAAATGTCATCATAAGTGGCTGGAGGCGCTTCTCTTTAATGACCTATTAGCACACGAATAAACAGTAAACAATAGAGAAGTACCTGAAGCGGCGTATGATGACATTTCGAAGCATGAATCCCTATTCAATTATAATTCTGATTATGTGCCTTAACTGATCTAGAAATTTGTCAAAACATTAATTTGACCTCCCGTTAAAAATAACGTTTTTAAACTCGTACATTTTGACAAAAAATAAACTGAAAAATGTCAATTAAAAAATGTTGCTCGGAGAGAAAAACCGACTGCATATTTAAAATAAGTGAGACAGAAGTATCTGAGATCGATTGAAAAATGTTATGCAACAGAAAACAAAAAAAGAAAAAATGTTTTTCCAGTGTTATAGGACAATTAGTTGCAAAATGCTTTACAATAAAGATCACAAGACAGTCAAATTTCTTGCATTCTGCAAAGTATTAATATCAACGGCTTAGTAACAATTTTTTACTTATTAATCAAAAAAAAATGTTTTACTTAAGTTTGTATCCAAAAGTTAGATGTAAATAAAAATCATATTTTTGATGAAAAGTGTTTATAAAAACCTAAAAAAGCTTGAAAATAATTATAAACTAATGTTAAAGCTAATAATTAACATTTAATTATTTTACAGGAGGGAAGGAATTAATTCTACTGAATTCTTACTTAAATTTACTTATACAAATTGATAATCATATGGATTAGTAGCAAGCTATTATGCATGAAAATTCTCGATACAGCTAGTAAGTGTAGTATTCTATGAAATAATGGTTCATTCATTCGAAGTTTCAAGTTTATAGCTAAAAATGCATGTAATAAATTTAACAAATGCATTAAAAAACTCTAATCAAATCCCTCACTCACACATTACTACTTTTCCCACTTCCTATAAAGTCTTAGTTCTGAAAGTTTAACTCTTCATTCTTTATAAGATAAACGGTAAAACAAAAAATGTTTTATGTCGTAATTTTATATTTATCAGGGGGCTAATTGAGAGTAATTCTTAAGAACATGATTTTAATAAGATAATAAGTCTCAAATCCGGACCATGTATTCCTTACCAGGTGTAAGGAAAAAAAGACTTTAAAACTGAAAAAAACTTTTTTCCTTATTATTCGGAATAGTGGCGATAAGCCTTAATAATAGTATTACTAAATAACACGTTTTTTACCAATAAGGAAATCTCAAATTTGCTTTACATGTTCCTTAAGAGATAAGTATAAAAGATTAGAAAAGTTTCACTGTGATATTTGTAACCATGTGATTGATTAGGACTTAATCGGCCTGCTTATTCACAGTACTAATGCTAAATATCATGATTTTACACAGATAGCAGTTTCAAATTTAGAACATGTTTTCCTTATCAAATATTTTGAAAAATCAGTTAAAATTTTTATTTCGATTAGGAAGATGATTCATAATTATTCGTAATAACTTAACCTAATAATTAAAGTAATGCTTGATAATGGATTTTTAACAAATTAGAAGTCTCAAATGTGAGCTGTGTGTTCGGTATCAGTGATAAGGAAAAACTAAAAAAAGCTTTATTTAAATACTTCGCAATTATCGGAGGAATTAGATTAATTAACAATAATACTAAAAAAGTTAATTTTGCCAACATAAAAGTCTCAATTTAAGAGTGTTCCATATCAGATAAAAGGAAGAATTTAATAAGTTTCATATCGTTGTCATGCAATTATCGAGATAATTAAGTTAAACTGACCGTAATGTTAAATAACACGTGGCTATTAATATAAAAGTCTCCAATTTCGAACAATGTGTTTCTTATCAGATTATAAGGAATTCAAGTTTCAAGTTTCTAGTTATTGTGTTAATTATGTACTATCACACAATAATTGTTAGGAATAAGTTTCCACCAAATACCACCATGTGTTTTGCTCAGTACAGTCAATTTCGCTTCTTTTACTTTTAAATCACGAAGAAAAGAGTTTTGGCAGTTGAGGACTCTGTAGGACAGTGAAATTGTGAGTTGTATTATGGCTCCCATACTATCAGAGCTGACCTATCAAGCAATATTGGAGCAAACAAGTTCGCAAGTTAACGTTACGTTAGTATTAGTTATGTTATGTGCTTATGTTAGCTCTTTGCTCCCAAAATAAATGATGAGTCAGCCTGTCCAATTCAGGGGCTCTAAGTTGTATGAACTGACCAAAGTGTCGTAGATTTGCTTTATTGCACTTATCGCCCTACTGCGCTGAGAATTCAGACCAAAGTGGTGAGTTCATGGCAGGTGAAGAACGAAGAATGCGATTCTACCACGAAGCGATGGGTTCATGTAGAAGCACAAGCTGGTCAACGCAGACGGCTATTAAACTTTTAATGCATGACATTTATACTACTATGAGAAAAATAAGTATAGTCAAAACTATCAGAATCTGGTAAAAGTTACGTATTTCAGGCTCTATGAGAAGCCAAAAAAAAAATTGGTATTTTTTACCAAACCGTTTCGGTAAATATTTTAGTAAAAGTAACAATAAAATTAAATTTTATAATGCGTGACAAAATTTGGTGAATTCGATGAAATTTGGTATTTTTCTCATGATACCTTAGATCAGGGATGGCGAACCAATGGCACGCGTGCCATTTATGGCACGCCACATAATATTTTGGGCACGCCACCGATCACGAAGTTCACTGTGAAGCAATTTACCAATTAAATTAAAATTCACAGAAGCAAACATAAAAAAATTAACAATTATTAACAAAAATATTACAATTAATCCCAAAAAACAATTAATTACCATAAAAAACTAGCTAACAATAAATAACTAGCAGAAAATTTTTTAACAGACCAGCTTAAAATAACATCTTACAACCTAATATAAGTTATTTGTCATCTAATCTGCAACAACAGAAGTCACACTGATGTTACTTTAAGTTGAATTACGCGTAACTGAGACATTGTGAAATGTATTCTTTTTCATAGTAAATAAAGAGTTTTGAGTTGATAGTATTTAGTGTTATTATTTTCTAATAATCACGAAGTCAAAATTGTTTGACGGTACGTCTATGACCAAATTAAACAATTTTTTAGAAAAAATGGCTCGTTGGTGCATAAAGGTTCGCCACCCCTGCCTTAGATCAAGGCAAAACACCATTTAATTTACCTTTCAGTTTTGTATTTTTTATTAGATGTGTGCTATTAATCGCACTCTCGTGCCATAGGTCCTGGGTTCTATCATCGGACCGGGCAAGATTGAGTCTGCCTTTCATCCCTTCAGGGAGTCTATAAAATGAGTACCAAACATGCTTTCGGAACATTTTCTCCTGAGCCCAAGGTCAAGAAAACTGAGATGGGCACAGTAGGCCTGGGCTCTCTTGCAGCTGTTGCGCCACTGAGTTTTGTTTAGTTTAGATGTGGTGCTATTAAAATCGATAGTTTTGAAAATCAGATTTTCTGGTAAGCCGTTATCATATAAACTGAAAAATTAGCAAATAAATAGTTTAACTATCGTATACTTAGATTCTATTAACACAATTATGTTTTTTTTTAAATTAAAAATGCCATTAGTATAAAGTTTTATTATTTTACCAGAATTCATTTCTACGTATAATCTAAGAATATTTCAATGAGTTTTAATAAAAATGAATGAGTCAACATTTTATAAGGGGGAGGGACTTTTTCTAAATAAGGCAACTGTAATATAAACAATATTTAATTTTAATGCTTGATATTAAGCTGCATAAATGAAAAATTTTATGGCCTGTAGTGTTCGTCTAAAATTTTATGGCCTGTAGTGTTCGTCTAAAATTTTATGGCCTGCAGTGTTCGTCTAAAATTTTACAGAAGCGAAGAGTTTTATTCTACTAAAAGTTAATGTCTACGAAATGGTTCATTTTACTTAGAATTAACAGTTTACAAAAATAATTTTTCTTTCTTAAGTTTAAAAGCAATTTCATTAGAATACTCACACAGCATATTTTTTTAAAGATTTTGTCAAAAAAATGCTTTATCACACCAATAATACTTACAAAATTGAATGAAATATATACTTAATTCCTTGAAAGAAAAGAGCACCTCCTAATTTACTATCTAAGCAATTTTTTTATTTGTTGGTGATTTTGATTAAATAATCTATATATTTAGACGATATGAGCAATTTTCTTGACAGTACCTCTCTTGACACTTTCCTCAACTAAACAAAACTCTGTGAAATATCCGTAATTCATTATCTGTACATTTAGGGATATTGCAACTTAAAATCCAGAATAGTATTTTGAAAAACATTGTACTCTATTTTGCGTCCGATTAAGTATGTATTTAAGTACTTACAATGGAAATTTCAGATCATTAAAATAAGAATTAAAAAATAATTATCAACTTGATTACTGAGACATTTTTAACTTTGACAATCTTGACATAGAAATAAATGTGTTCTCGTACTTTTAGCCTACAAAGAAAAGAATTGTTTAAACGAATAAATCTAAAAAATAAAGAGTTTCAGAATTATTACAATAAAATAAATTGCATTCATGATACAATCAACATCAACGTTGATTACAAATCTGGCTTGTTTTAGAGTAATGTGTTGCATATTTTTTTTGCAATTACGTTTTCGTTTTTATGTGATACTATTTTTTTATGTTTTCAAGAGGTAAATTGATAATTTTTGATTATCTTCTGCGTGTAACTGACAATGATGAATTGCTTTACTTTACTCGCAACATTAACTTCTCGGCGCAGTCACGAAAAATGGCGTAAGGCATAAATCTCGCCAAGTAATCGCCAACTACACCTGGCGCCAAGTTGTTAAAGTGTACAGTGAAGGTTATTTCTAGAAAAACTGTTTTTTGGAACAACGTAATTATGATTTATGCGAGAAACAGGGCAGTATTCATCAGTTACAAATGATAGATTTCACATTGAATTTTGGAACTAATATGTTAAATATTGAAATTAAGTAAAAATTCATAATTATGAAAGTAAACTGTTAAATTTTTTGGGGACAAAATACACTGAGGAGTTTATTGAAGATTGATCAGTTAGACAAATACATTTGGGATTTGTACTTTACACTTTTAAAAATTAAACTTAATGATTTCCTAGATTGGAGCAATAATATCGTCTTTAAAATTTGTCTAGAAAGATAGGAGAGCCATTATGCAGCTGAAAAATATGTATAGATAATAAGGGAACCGTTATTTCAAGCAACTCATGAGCTTAAATATGAGCTGCAGAAATCAATCAATAATTGCACTTCAGTTTAATTTTTTTTAAAGAATGTAATATTTGACCTACAACGGGCAATTATATATTGTGTTTAATCACTTCGCGTCGTTTGGTATCCGTCAGTTAGGTTGTTCAAATTCTGAGAGTGAGTTTGGGATTTAACTGAGCCCTTGGTTTGTAAGCAGTTCAACAAACCAATTGAATGTTTCTCTAGCATAATTTCAAAATAAGTGACTGCGTTAGGTATCAAACCTTATTTTCGTCTTCCTGGAATGACTTCTTTTTAAATAAGGTTTAGAAACTCGCCATGGTCAATGCTATGCTAAAATACCTTCATCTTGCTTGAAATTTACATAATTTTGAAGATATTTCTCACACAAGTCACATAAATGTTTTGGTAAGCGAGGTTATCTAAGCTCTTGGAAAATCCTGATCTGGAGATTTTCCAGTGTTTACTTTACAGAGGGCAAAATATCTGACATTCTAAAAGTTTAACCTTAATCTCACTAAAGACATAAAATAATTTTTAAGCTTCAGATTTAAAATTAATTTATTTAGTGAAAGTGTATAATGGAAAAATCTCAACCAAAAGATTGTCAAAAATAAAATTTTGTTTGCAGAAATATGCATTTGCTTTCGAGCGATTCTAAACACTTTTACATTTGAAATAAAAATCCAACTTTTCCCTCACTTTTAAAAATAGTACACCGTAATCAAAATTTACAATACAATACAAATAATTTTACGCTATTGGAGACATTTTTCATAAAGTCGCCGTCGCAGATAAAGATTGTCGAAGCTGATAACTAACTGCACAGTCTCATTATCTCCTACAATCCTACTGGATCATTGCAAAATGATTGTTTCAAGAATTCTTTTTTAACTTCCGCAACAAAAGACAAAATATCCTTGTCCGCTCCGAAACGCCAACGGATGCATTAATCAGCGCCGATGCTTTGTTGTCCACATTTTTTAGAACGCAAGAATGAAATTAGTTTGAGCTCTTACACGTGTTCTCTTTTTCCAAGAAAAATTTCAGCTGCGAGTTACTGACTCATTTACATGTTTGATGTATTCTGAAGGCAGACAGCGAAAAAGTGTCTGCCTTCATTCTTTGCAGCTGCAGATGACTTCTTCCTATTATGAAGGCTAATTGCCAATCGTGAAGACTTCTTCGCACCATTCAATGACAGCGACTCGATTTGCATTTCTTCTCCCATACAATCTTATTACTCCTCAACCTTGATGGTTTGTAACTAGTTTGCCCATCTGAAAGACACTTTTTTAAACACTAGTGCTTGTCATTATTGTCCGACCGCTGACATGAGATTGTGTATTTTATGCTTTAATGCTTTTGGGTATTTCGGAAGTTTAATCGCGTAAGTGAATGGAGATATAAATTTTTCATGAAGTTTTATTAACAGGAGATTGGTGTTGCATTAAAGTTCTATTGAATTTATTGTTCTTACGACAGTTAAAAAAATACTTTTGAATTTGCTGAATTGATAAGAATAGTTATGGTAATCTTTGGATTTTCCGCATTTAAATTTGAAAATATTTTTTGTGTCTCATGGAGTTATTTTGATAAAAACGTTATTTGGTAGCAAGTTGCTGAAGGAAATTGCTCGGGACTTGAAATTTAATTATTGATTTTGGAAGAAGGTTTGTTAATATTTATATACTTTAAAACATGATATTAATAATTAAATGTTTTATTCATGTTGTTTGATTTTTAAATTTCATTTGAATCTTAAAGCAACTTTCTTGCAGTCTATAGAGATGCTTCAGGATATTGTTATAAAAAAATTATTTTCCCGCATGATTAATTTTTTGTTTTCATCTTTGTTAAACGAAAGGAAAAATATCCCTGATGAAAGATTATATCTATGTTTAACTATTTTTCATTATATCCTGGGTGCATAAATTCTCTAAACGTTACTTTCTTTAACGGCTCCAAAAATTTACAGACAAAATTTAAATTTAAGCAATCTATTTTCTTTTAGTTTGCTGATTGCCCTGCTTTTAATACCAATCAAAGAAATTTGTCGAATCAAGGTTTCAGATAAATTTATTTTAGTGCCTACAGATTATAAACCTATACGTACAGAATTTTCGATTTTATTTTGCTCCTCAGGCTAAAAGAGCATCTAGTTGCATTTAAAAGTCTGCTTTTAACTTCAATTTTAATATTTTTTCATTTTATAACCGTCGGTGAACAGCCGACCCAGTTTTGGGTTTACGACTACTTAAGTTCAACTCCCTAGTCTTGTAATTTTGGACTCAACCCAGAAGGCAAGGTAACTATAGGATCAAATATTGAGAGAAATTTACCTTCAAGGAGGACTCTTTGATGAAACTAATTCCAATTTGCGTTACGTGGAGAGGAAAAACACGAAACCTCCCGCATTTAGCCTGACGACAAGAGGACTCTAACCCATGATCCGTCTACCACTGAAGATATTTTACGGCAGCACTGTGATAGGGGCGAGCCTGGTATGGATTTCGCATTGACCAGCCATCACTGGGATTTGAACCCGGTTCACCTAATTGGAAGACGAACGCTCTATCCCCTGAGCCACCACGGCTCTCAATTTTAATGCTGGTAATAAGTATGCCTCGAGTACTATCATCATTTATTTGTTTCTCACTACGATAAATTTTGTTTTTCCTTGCTCACTGCCAGGCTCAAATCTTTATCAGTTCTCAAGGGCAAATAAACGTTTTCACAACAGCCTGTTTTGTTCGCCTGCCTTTATTTAAATCAGCTCTGCAGAATTATACCATCAATGTTGATCCCTGAATTTTTTACAGCATGTTCAAGGGTTATGTAAATACAATGCATTAGAAAGAGTCACCCTGTCGTATATCCCTATATATCAATATCTGATGCATCGAACATGAGTTTAACTCTACACTAAACACTTTGTAGTCTCATTCCGTCTGATAAGTTTGAGTGGAATTTCCAGTTCAAATATTGCTTCAAAAAGCTTGCACCCGTTAATACATTCGTAAGCTGCTTTAAATCTACAAAAAAGAGATAAATATCAATGCCATATTTCCACGTTTTTTCAAGAATTTGTCTAAACGAATAAATGTGATCAACTCTAAATTTTCCCATTTGAAAACCACTTTGATATTTTCCTATAGTAATGTATTATGTATATAGAGGAAGTCTACGGCAAAATACACTGTACAAGATTTTAAAAACTACATTAAGAACGTGTAATTCCACGGCAATTATCGCAGTCTGATTTGTTTTTGTTTTTTTCGCAGATGAGGAAAATAGAACTCTCTTTTATTCAATGGGCATTCTTTCCTGGTTCCACATATTAAAAATGGTCTATGGAAGCTGATTGTTTAGTTCTGATTTATCGGCTTTAAAACTTTTATCACTAATGCCTCCTGGAAAGCCGTGGTGGCTCAGGGGATAGAGCACACGCCCCCCAATGCGATGAAGCAGACTCAAATTCCGTCAATGACTGGTTAATTCAAATTTCGAATATGCTACTGATAGTATTGATTTCGATATGCAGCATACAATATCATTTAAATCGATAGGCTAACTATACTATTGAATCATGTTTTGATCATTATCGAAGTGTTATAGAGATAATATTTATCGTATTGTATTTGTATACTTCTTCAATTATAAGTTTGATTTATTTATTTAATAATGATAAGTCTTTTTATCGTTTATGAGAATTGATAAGTTTACAGGCGATTCTCGACTCATTATTCTCATTGTGCATGTGCTTAGTTTATAGAATGAAAAAAAATAAATTAAATAAATAAATAAATGGAAAAAAAAACAATCGATACTTGAGATTTTATACGTCAAAGTTAGTTATTTTTCTCTAATAAAAGAAAGAATTTATAGAATTCTTTCTTTATCTCTGCATTTATTTATTTTTTATCTCTGCATTTTAACCGTTATGGTCAAAAGCTAATTGAATAAAAAAATTTGAAATTACTTTCTTTATTGGATTACATTAAAATTTTTTGTTATATACTATCTCCTTATTGAACTAATAAAATATTGTTCTTTTCCTCTATATTTCGATTTGTTTGCACGACAACGTAGGTTGATCTTGGAATAAACACAACAGGCAAGTGAAATTTAAGAAATGTGCTGATTTTATTTGTTTTCTTTTTATTATATATTGTTTTTGATATCAAAAAAGTATTAATAGTTATCTCATTCAATGAGTTTACGTAAATACGAGGTAAAACAACGCAATTTACAGTTTATTTTATTTTCCTTTAACCCTTTTGAAGGCCGTGGTCAGTATACTTATCACCGCGTTTTACCACTTTTAATTTAGGTTTCCATTTTTCAATAACTTCAGCTTTCTTGAAGTGAGTTTGAATAAAATTGATAACCATTTGTCACTTTTAAAAAACGTATAAAAGTTATAAAATACATAATACTTTTTGAAGTTTGTAGCATTTAAGGAATTTATTTTATAAATAAAGAAAAATAAAAGTCATTAAGTTCCTAATAGGTCATGTTAAATATATTTCCCACCAAAAAAATGGCATTTTTATAAACTAAATGAGTTCTTTTTTTATATATATCAATTACTTATCTTAAAACAATTTCAATTCCAAAAATAATTTAAATTACCTTTACTAGAAATAAAGGGCCCGTTAAAGGGTTAAATATTTAATTCAAACATCCCTGAGTAGAAATTTTTATACCGAATTATTTTTATGTACTGTTAAACTTAACGAAGATTCGAACACAATTTGTAGCGATTTATCCCATTTTTCTGAAGATTAAAACGTAATTTTTGTTTTTCCGAGTTCTTCCTTTTGATTAATTACATCCATTTAAAAAAGAGTCATGAAACATACAGTTGACTGAACAAATTTCCAAAAAACCTTAATTATATGTATATCTTTTTCCAGAGTAGGAAAACATTTAATAATAGCTATGACACGAATTCATTAAAGGCATTTCAGAAATATAACTTCCGTTAAAAGTCTCTAAAATAGCCCATATAAGACATTTGTTTTAACTATAATTAACTTGAAAAGCCACAATTCGATCGTTTGAGACATATACTTTCTTCATTTTCATAGAAAGCGTCAAAATAATTCTATGATTTCTTTCGCACAAGTCGGAAATACTTTTCAAACTGAAAAACTGAAATAAAATAGTTTGAAAAGAACCTAAAAAAGGACTTTAATCATCATTCGTATTTCACTTTTTTTATGTTCGCAAAAATATAAGTGCGCAACAATCTAAATCAATCATCTTAGATATAACCTGTCAGGCTAAGCACCGAAGAAGAAACCCTCATTGGTTATACAAAGATAAAATACTATCCAAGTCTAAAATCTATACGCCTTCCAGTTTGTTTTTTTTTTTTCAAAATGGTAAGAAGAAAACTAAATATATTTGAAACAAAAGGAGTGAAAAAAAAACTTATGCGAGGAAAGCAAGAGTTGTAAATAAAACAGCCCTTATAAAAATACCCCAAAACTTTCCAATGTTTTCTGTATTTACTTAAAGCTTTTTTTCCCATGTACCCATTCCTTCGCTTTTCAACTTCGTACTTTTGATTATAGTCGCAAAAGGTAAGTCTAAACAAAAAGAAAAAGTAAGAAGTAAATAAAGAGATATTTTCATCTCCTTTTATGGTCTAATGCTTGAACGTGAGGACAGTTTTCAAAAGTCGTTTTGAAAGTATTATTTTTTAATTTGCCTGATGAACTGCGCAAGATTTAGTAGACTTCGTTTTATGAGTTTTTTTCTTTTCCTTTTTGCGAAAGTTATATTGCGAATCGGTGGTAAAGTTTCTCGTGTTTTATTTGTATTTCGAATGTATTTTTTTCTTTGCTTTTCCGGGATATTTTTTTCTCTATCTCTACATTCATATTTTATTACTTCCACCCGTGGTGTTTGATAGAGATTTTTCGGAAATGGGTTGAAGCTATGTATCATTTTTGTAATTTTGTAAATGAATTCTCTAGAAGGGGAATAATTTTCCGTGAAATAAATTGCGTTTATGTGTTTACTTCAAAAAACATTTCTTTTTTAAAAATATTTATTTATTTTTCTTGAAAGCAGAAAAATTGGAATCTTCTTAAATAAACGTGATTTCTAAAATTGATATAAAAATAAGTCTTAAGTGGAACAAACATTAAAATGGGTGAAAAATTTGCGTTTGGAGTGTTAAATAATAATTAAACTAGTTGACTTAAAAAAAAAAAACATTGACGATTTATATTAATGCGTTTTTTTACCTCATTTAATTTGAAACAATTGCAGTTTTTTTATAATATTATATTACATTCAAAAAATTACATTTATTAAAGTATTTTTTTTTGTTTAAATAGAACTGGAAACTATTTAAATGAACAGGATTTATTAAGTTTGTATAAAAAAAGTGTTAAACAATGGGAAAAAAATAAGAAAATGGTTCAAAAAGTTAAATACATGTGACACTGAGTTCAATTTAACAAAAAACTGGTATGATGTAAAAATATTTAATAGCATAATAAAGCTAAAATGCCTGAGCTATCATACCTTATTATCCAATAGCTTGATCGCCTAGAGAACCTGATCTTAACCTGATCCTCTAAAGGGTTGTCTGATAATGGCTTTGCCCAGTGGTTCAATTACTGAAGAGAAGGCAACAAGACATGCATTACACAAAAAGTTCACCTCATCGTTCACCTCATCGTTATGTCATTGCTCATGCATTTACAATATACAAAATTCTGGATCAAATTATGGTAAAAAGTATCGGCTCTCAGTGTGCCGATACTTTGGTTATATTTATATTGCTCTTTATTATATCTGTGGTTATATTTCAGATCTCTCTGACATGTTATACTGTTATGTTGCGCTTTGCTAAATTCTCTTAATATTTCAAAATTAGTTACAAATTTCATTTATAAATTGAACTGATAACAGCAAGGGAAGATAAAACAATACCAATATAATAACCATCATTTATAACAACAAAGTGACACCATCTAAAGAAAAAATTTAAAAAATTTTCAAAATCTTTGCAAATATTTCAGCTAGAATGGCCAAATGTGCAGAGAAAACGTTGGTTTATATTTTTTTTTACTCAAAAGTGACTTGTGCAGCAGATCTTTGTAACAAATATTAAAAATTGATTTGAGTATTATGAAGAGTTTCCTCAGCAAATCTCGGCAATTTCTATATATTTCTATTTTTCTTTAAATAATTATAATATCTATTAAATAAAGAATAATAAAGAACTATTTCAAATAAAGAACATTTAAAAATTTTTAAGTTGAAATATTTTTTATTTAATTTCAGTTTATTTTTTTCAGTGGAGTAAATAGTAAAATTTTGTTTCATAATTTTATTACTCAGCTAATTACTCAATTGATTAATTGCTTGTTAAAATAGTCAGTCATTTGTGGGACATTCAGTAGGATAAATTGATAAATTTAGTGTCATAATTACATTGAGATTAAACACTTAATTGATTAATTAAATTTTAAAATCATCAGTCATTTTTGGGACACTCTGTAAGACTGAAAATACATTTAATGTTATGAACTTATTCTAGTTAAGCACTTATATTAAAAAAATGTTAACTGACAACAACGATTCATTTAAGCATTTAATGTTCATATTAAACCCCTAAAATAAGATTTCATGCCAGTTAAATTTAATTTGTATAACTATTCGATTAATTATAAAAAGTACTCGTACAATTGATTTTAATTTGCTAAAAAAATTAACTAGTTAAATTATAAGTAAACAATTTAAAACAATTGATTATTTTAATATAAATTTTTATTTTGAAAGTTATTTTTAAATTGATATTCATATTTAATTAGCTATACAATAAGTTTAAAAATGTATATATATTTTTTTAAATCACCTTACTGATCTGATATCTTTTAAAAACCGTCCTTTAAACTTTAGAATATGTTGTTTGAAGAATAATTTAATTTGTTTTAATGGATCTCGGAATTTTTCACTTTAAGAGTTCTTCAAATCCGCTTTATTAATTGTTTTGAATTTGTCTAAAATTAGCAACTAATTCAAGGGTTTTAATTTATTAGGAATAGCTTTTGTTTTAGACAATTTAAAAATGTAAGAATTAATTTGAAATACACATATTAAAGGAAATGTTTACAATCATTATGAACAAAGCGTATATTTGTCAAAGTTGCTTTATTTTGAAATTTTCAATAAAATTAATAAGACCTTTTTTTTCAAAAAAAAAAAAGGTGTACACTGTTAAGCATTTCTTAAAACTTTAAAATCGCTTATATTTAATATTTAAAATCGCGTTTAAGAATTGTTAAAAGTTTATAAGTTGAATCCATTCAATTTTATAGTATCAAAAGCATTTAATTAGTTAAAATATACTCTAATGTATTCTCTAAGTATAAACTAAGCTGACTTTAAGATTTAAAGTTAAAATTTTTTCAACATGAATATTTTAAGCTAAGACTACAAATATTAAGTTAAGAATATTTTACGGTAATACATACTATTTTACGGTAATACATACTATTATTTTATGGTAAACTGGGTTTTACGGTAGAATGAATTTTACGGATGATGCCGTGATTTGTTCCAAAATTTCTTATAGTGTGGTGAATTGTAACATGATTTGCAATTTTCTGGTTTCAAATTGTAGTTGTAAATAATTTTTTGCATCTAGTAATTCTTGAGGAAATCTTTCTTTATTTCCAAACTTGTCATTAAGTTACGAAAGTTAAAAAGTTTAACGTTGTTGATTGTTTATGTAGTTAATTGTTTTGTCGACTATTCACATCATTTAAACTCAAATCATTGTCATTTTTTCACATAATATTTTTTATTTGTTTGACTATCCCCGGTCTCTGAAACCAGTTACGTAATGGATAGTAAAGTGCACTCTCTCTCTCTAAAATATAAAATATTTTATAAGCTATACTCTTTTCTTTGTTTCGTGAGTACTGTGGTTAGGTTTCAGATCTCTTAGACGACTTTTATACAGTTTTTTACAATGTTGTTTTACAGTTTTTGGAATACCCCTGTTTAAAAATTTACACAAGTACTCTTAAACTATTTTATTTTTATGATATTTCAGTAAATAATTGTTAATCTAACTAAATTTATCTTTTACAACTTTTTTTTTAAAATTTGTTCATGCTCTAACTAAAAATTAATTTTCTATCTGTACTACTATAATAAAACAATAAAAATAAGTTTGGTTGCTATAATATGCAGTGATTTTAATTTGTTCTTTAAACTGAAAATATGTAATTCAAGGCATAACATTACGAAGTGTATTCTTTTAACTTTTTGTAAAACTATGAAAATTTTTAAAACCTTTTTTTTCAAAGATAGAATTTTCGTTTTACATAGTTATGAACAACTTGAAAATATAATGCGTATTGCTTAATTTTTGAATTCCAGATGAGTTTTAGTTTGTGCTATAAGCTCCACAGCGTTTATTTCGAGTAGTTAACGTAATGCGTGAAAACTTTTTTCTTATAGCAACTTAATAAAAGTGTATTTTTTTTGGAAAATATTATACTTTCAAAAAAATAGTTTAGTTTTTCTTCATTTCGAATATATTTTTTTTTATAACCAGGGCTGAACAGCAGATCCAATTTAAAGTTTACGACTATCTAAGCTCAACTCGTATCCTTGTAATTTTGAACCTAATCCAGATAGACAAGGAAACTCGTAAATTAGACATTGGGGCAAGCTAGTCAAAATAAAACTTAATACTGTACTCTTTTGATGGAAGTAACACGCAGCTACGTTAGAAAGAGAAGAAAACTACAAAAATATCTTACAGTTAGCCCGATGGCAAAGAGATTCTATCTCATACTCAGCCTACAACTAATGAGACTTTTCTGTGTGAGATGGGAGCAAAATTCGTATCGAGCAGGCATGTATGGGATTCGAATGCGGGTGACCTCATTGGGAGGTGAGCGCTCTATCCCCTGAGCCACAACGGTTCCATTTCAGATGTATTTTATTTCAAAACCAGCGTTAAACAGCTGACACAAATGTGAGTTTGCGATTATCAATGGTCAACTCCGTAACCCTGCATTTTTGATCCCAACCCAGATGTCAAGGGAATTCTTGAAACAGGCATTGGGAAAAACCATTCTCCACGGAGGACTTTCAGAAGGAACTAACACGCATTTTCATTACAGAGCAAAAAACAACAGAAATTGGACGGAAAAAGGGGACGAGTCTGGATCAGAATTCATATCAGTCAGCCAATGTTGGGATTAGAACCTGGGTTACTTCATTTGGGGGTGAACCATCCATCCCCAGAGCCAACGAGTTTCTATTTTTACAGAAAAAACTTGGAATATTTGTGTATAGTAGTGTATATATATGTGCATAGCAGTGTATATAGCTTATTTTTCCTAAATAAAGTCAACATGGTACTTGTGAGGTAGATTTCCTTTCCATTACGTCGGATATCTTTCACAAAACTCTTTCATCGTGTCTTATCACTGAATCATTATATCATTTTTTTAAGAATTCTCTTAACAGTGTGAAATTTTCATGATAAATATTCCAATTCATGATAAATTTCCTAATTTTTTTTTTCAATTGCACGTTAAAACAGACGTTCATTTTTGAATAACTTTATCCCTTCAGGCCTAGGTTAAAATTTTGCAATAATACCTTGTATATTAATAATAAATGCTCTGAGAAAAAGTGTGATCGAAACTACCAGAATATGGTAAAATTTACCGTGCTTCTGGAAATATAGAAACACCAAGAAGCTCGGCAATTTTCACCAAAGCGCTCTGATAATGATTTTGATAAAATTAGAAATAAAATATAGTTTCATGATACGTGATAAAATTCAGTTAATGTAGTTAAATTTGGTAATTTTGTCATGATACCTTAAAGCATGCCAAAAAAACCATTTATTATTCAGTTTAATTTTTCAGTATTGTATTCTTACTAAATGTGTGATAATATGAAAAATAATTTTGAAAAGCAGAAAACCGTTACCATAGAAACAGAAAAAGTGTCTAATAATTTGGTTTAAATACATGTTATATTTTTATGTTATTATTATTATTATACTATTTTTTGGTTTTATTAACCAAAATTATGCTTTTATTTCAACAGAAATATCTTACACAGTTATTTTAACATATTTTTTTTTCTGTGCGTCATAAAATATTGTATGTAATAATGTAACTAATAAAAACATGTAAATATTAATAGAAACCAGTAATTATTTTTAGCAATCACACTGATCATTGCAATTATTATAAAAAGATGTTCAAAATAATTACTTGCTATTATTTTAAGTTTTCAGATTTCAATTTAAAATAAACTTTTTTAACCGTCTAAGTCAAATTTTTCTGCTATATACTGATTTCTTGAATTACTCGCATTTAGTATAAGTACTATAAAAATAGTTATGTACTATAGTTTAATAAGAAGTTATACATTTTTGCTGCCCTCTCATTAAAAGATTAAAACAAGGTTTAAATGTTCCCTAACTTGTAAGTTAATGATAATGCTGCCAAGTTTGTTCTTTATATATATATAGAAACCTCTAAAAAATCTAAATGTTTTCAGCAACAAATAGCAACATAAGTCAGTCTTTTGTTTTAGGTTTGTTTAAAGGATTAAAAGCTTAACTGATTTATGGAGGCTTTAAATATATTTATTTTATTTCTAAAGAGCTGTGTAAAAGTTTATGATGCTTGATAATTAGATAATAGTAAATTTTCTTGAAAAAAACTTATGTAAGAATTTTAAATTTAAATAATTCGCAAACATGCAAATAAAATACATCAAATCATGCAAAATGTATTTATGTTGCAGAGTTTACTTTTATTTGAGATATATTCCTTTCATGCTAATAAATTGAATGTTTGAAATTTATTTGTCGTTGTTTAATGTTTTGAAACACTACTTCAAAGAGCAATACTTTATTTATTGATTTTTATCATAAAAACAAGATTATTTTTATTCGTTAACAAATATGAGAAAAATTTTAAATTTAGTTTTTTTTCTCGATGAGTTGTCTAATGCAATAAAAGTATAATATTTAAAAGAAATCTTTGATGTAAACAAATAAATACTGAACTTATTAATCTGCTTGAGAAAGGTTTTTTGAAACTTTGTTTAGTGCATTTGCCCATTAAAATTATTCAGCTCAACTGTGAGAAGAGATATCACAAGGGAAATTAATAAAAAAGATGCTTCAAAAATATTTCAAATTAGTCATTTTTATTGTAAGGCGATATAAGGATTTTTCATAAAAGAAATTGGTTATTTTCTGGAACTCAAAAATGGAGATTAATCTGTTACAGACATAATTTAAGATTGAAATTAGGATTTATTATAAACTTAACTTTTAATCTATATTTAATAAGCTTTAAACTTTTATTACTTTTCCAATTTTCTTAGAACAAGTTTCTTATGCAACAAAATTGAGAACTATGCAGAATTGACAAATAAAGTTACGATACTGATTTAAAGAAAAACTACAAGTTAGATTTACATTTAAAAATAAAATAAACTAATATAAAAACGAAAAACAATGTTACATTTAGAAGTCAGACGTTTTCTGTTAGCGTCTGTTTTAACATTACAGCCTGTTTTAAAATATTCTGTTTTTCATTTGTCTCTTTTTTCAAAATTCGCAGACTCATATTAAACTTTCATTAGGAAGTAACGGGTACACACAAAACAGTAATTTATAGAATTTTAGCTTAAATTTCGTATTAAAAATTTGCGAGAAGTCTGATGTATATCACACTTTTATCACATATTTAAAAAATTAACTTTTTTAAAAAAAATATCTAAACATAAAAAAAAATTAGTACTTGAAAAACCAGTTAAGTATTTGATGTAACCAGTTAAGTATTGAACCAGTTAAGTATTTGATGATTAAAGTCTCAGACTTTAATAATTTCTCCTACCTTCCTTTTTGTTATTCTATAATAAAGTTGGAGTACTAAAGATTAATTATTTCAAAAAATTTCACAAATTGAAAAAAAATTTTGGTTAAAATAAATAATCAGCTTGAATAGAAATTGAAAATTTTGCTGAACTATAGAGGCGGCAATAATAAAACAAAATTAAAAAAAATGTCAAACTAGATGAATTAGTTTCTCTAACAATAAAAAGAATAAAGAATGAGATTAAATAAAGAATACAGAAAACCACAAAGTTTCTGTTTCGCGCTCAGAGAGCTGAATTGACAACCATTGCACAAAAGATGATTAAGGTGAATGTCTAGATGAACGAAACCAGGAATACAAAGGATAAATAGATGATTAAGGTTGAGAGCATAAAAAGTAATGAATTGTAATTTTTTAAATAACCATTAAATTTTAATAATTCTAAATTGGATAAGTGGTGTAATAAGTTTCAATAAAAATTTTATATCTAACGCTAAACTTCAAATGCCTTTAATACTATTACGTGGATATTAATTAGATAACAGGATGATAATACCTGACTTATCTTAAAAATTTAAAAAATAAACCCAACTAAAGCATTTGGTAAGTGCTTCCCTACACTGTAAAAAATACCCATTTTTTCTGGACTTTCTTCGTATATTTGGCAATTTAAAAAGGTTCTGTTGACAAAATGGTATTTCACTGTTTTTCACCCTAATCATGAGCATATTAAACAGCAAGCTTAAAAATCCAGTTTTTCACATATTGTTTAGCTTACCATGCATCAATTTCCTTATTATGATTTTTTTCAAACCATTTTTCGATTGATTTCTTTACTTGCTCTTACTTTTCAGCAATTGTATTATGGTTTTGACCATAGTATAAATGAAATTTTGATTCGACTTTATTGTTAATTAAATAATACGATTTTATTGTCAATAAATATAAAATCAATTAGATAGCTGATTATTACCGTTTACTAGTTTTATTTTCAGTCAGTCTTCCCTGTTTCATTTTTTCAACCCTCTGTGCTTCAACCAAGATCATTAGCATTGCCTTAATATTCCTATAAGCACGGTTCACCATAGCTTTACATTTTTTTTATAATTAAATTGGATTTAAATACGTAACACTTTTAAAGTTAAGAGAGTTTTAGACTTTCCTTCATAATACATAACTTTCCCCTTGATTGAAAGCTTGCCAATAACGGCAAGCTTTCGTGGTTTTCTTCTTAGTGTATCGCAAATGATGGTTAATTCCTTCAAAAAGTTCTCAAGTTTGTACCTTTTTTTTTTCTTTCCTCCAAGCCCTGAGCATGTACCTAGGTTATGAAAACCCTTAACCATATAGCCCAGGACTTGGCCGCTGGTCCAGCTCCGCTTCAGCCTAAATAACATAATTTTTAAAAAAATGCAAAAATTTAAAAAAAAAAAAATAACAGATTTTACTGAAAGTGTGGAATTTAAGAAGAAATAAGACAAAAAAATATTATACATGTGAAATGGGAAGTTATTAAAATTTTAATAGATAGTCATTATCCGCTAAGAAGTTCATTACTGTTATTAATCTTTTGTTTAAAGTATTGTTTGTAATAAAAGTTTTCTGCCAAATTTCTAAATTTGTTGGGCTAGGTTGACGACTGTGCCAGGAGACAGTGTAGGAACAACTAGTGAGATAATGTTCAGGCGAACCTTGTTGGCCGCAGGTGCAAAGATCAGTATCTGTTATATGCAGGTAATTAAAGAAGGTTGGAAATGGTCCATGACCCGTCAAGAACCAGATGACTTGTTTTGGAGGAATTGTTTTGAAAAAAGTAACATTGTTAATAATTTTGAATAGACGTCTGCCTCTGTCTGAATTATTCCATTGAAATTGCCATTTTGTTAGAAGAGAATCTTTAATACGTCGTTTAAGATATGAAACTGGAAGTGGGTATACATAATTTTTCGGTTGTCTCGTAGATTGTTTAGCTAAATCATCTGCTTTTTCATTACCTACTCTATTGCTGTGTGCTTTAATCCAGGAAATTTGAATTGATGTGTGTTGTAGTTCTTGTTGAATATCAAAAGAAATTCTATTATTTGTGCCAAAATCAAGTATTGATGATATTGATGCTTTTGAGTCTGACCAGATGATATAACTATCATTATTATTGAAGTTTTCAGTGCTCTTAATATATTTAATGCATTCAAGGATTGCCAACTGTTCGGCTTGAAAGATTGAATTTTCCCTGTCTAATGTGTAACTTTGTGAATGTGTAATATTGAGGAAAGCAAAAGCTGTGCCCGTGTTTGTCTTCGAGCCATCTGTAAAATAGTTTGTTTTTCTGTTAAAATCAAAATTATTCTGTTCTACTAAAGTTATTTTGTTAATTGTGTGAAAAGAAGGATGGCGATGTGGTATTTTTAGCTTTTTCTCATAGTCTAGTGTATTATACGTTATATTATTAAAATTGGCATCTTTTTGGAGGTGAGTTACGGTTGTTGAACAAGATATTGACATAATCTGTTCTGCGAGAGGAGGAATATTTGTTAGTACTTGAAGTGCTGCCGTTGGGGTAGAATAATATGCTCTACTCATGTTTAAAAGAAATTTTCTTTGAATAGATTGTAAAGAGCGATAAATACGTGGAGAGATATTCGTAGCCCATAGGCTGCAACCATGAGCTAATGCGGGAATTATTACTGTATTGTATATTAATTTTCTCGCTTTTTGGTTGATACCCCATGATTTTTGGTTGATTTTTTGAAGCGAATTTAATAATGTTTTAGATTTTTGTTTTAAAAGATTAATGTGAGAACCCCAGTTTAATTTTTTGTCAATGACTACTCCTAGATATTTAAAATGATTAGAATGTTTAATTTTAATATTGTTGATTTTAAATATTGCACTGCGATCTGTGTTATAAAAGTGGATGTAAACTGTTTTTTCTATAGAGCATTTTGAATAAGCCAAGCGTGAATTTCATTAAGGGAATTATTAGTAATCTCTTCCAAATTTCTCCTTGAGTTGGCAAAAGTCAGTATAATCAGATTGTCTGCAAAAGCCTGGATCATATAATTTTCGGAATGTACGTTAAGCAAACTATTGATAGTAAGATTCCATGCTGTAGGACCAATACATGACCCCTGGGGACAACCTTTTGAAATGTTTTTAGTTACGTAACCTTGATCTGTTGAAACAATTGCTTGTCTATTTGTGTTTATACTTTCTATGAAAATGCAAAGATTAGAGGGAATATGATGTTTTGACAACTCATAATTAATTATACTATATTGAATGTTGTCAAAAGCACTTTTAATATCTAAAGATATAGCTGCAACATGTTTGTAATTATTTTTTAGGTGTGTTAAGTTATCTTTAAAATTATCTTTTTAATGCTTGATCCTGAAGTACTCTTGTTTTTTCGATTGGATTTAAAATTGCAAGTTTACGGAGTTAAACATTTACTCAAAATTAGGTTGGCTGTACTACGCCGGCTTTAAAATAAAATAAAAAAACACTTGAGCCTTGGTTGGTCACAGGGGACAAAGGGTTAGCTTTCGAATGTGGTGAACCAGGTTTAAATCCAGTGACGACTAGGTCTGTGCAAATTCTGTTGACATAAAATATCTGGTGGGTACAGTTTTACTGGGTAACTTTCATAAAGAAAACTTGTACGCATATGATAAAATATTATAGGGCAAACTAAAATTAATAGTCCTATAACTGTCCAAGAAAAGCAGATTTCAAAGACACATTTTTGAATTATTATACAGAATTTTTCATTTTGTTTAAACTGGATTTCTCTCGGTTTGACTATTACATAAATATAATTAAAATAATGAATGGGTCGTTAAAGTTAAATTAAATGAAAATTGAAAAAAACCCTTTTAAAGATAAAAATCGGTTACTTAATAGTAAATATTTTACTCTTAATATTTCAGTGAGAATTGTAAGAAGTTATTGTGGTTTAAATAAATTCTGAAAATCAATAAAGCTTTGATCAATAAAAAGAACGATTAAGTGAGTTTTTAGGACAACTTTTTGAAGATAATATCTATAGCATTGTAGGAGAAACATTCCTTGGCATTCTGACAATTCTTAAAGGATATTATTTTTTATTCTTTCTCAGTATATTTTTCTTTAACATTCTATTTGTAAAACTTTGGAAAATACTATTTTCGAAATTCTTATAAACTTAAAAGTAATTGAAATAGTTTTTAATACAGTTGTTTCTAATCAAATTCTATCAAAAAATAGTTTTCCAAGTTGCTTTTACTAGTTTAACTAGAATAAAGTTTCAGAAGGCAATAAAATACAATGTAAAGCATTGTAATTATTTTCTGTTCAGTAAAAAATACGGGATTTTCAGAAAACACCAGTCAAAGTTTATATTTTTTTATCTTTAAAGACACGTATAACTATTAATATTAATAGTTAAGATTAAGCTGTTCTGTGTTTTAAAGGGAGGAAAAAGCACAAATGCTGACCTCAGACGAATCATAATTATAGTCATTCAGAGTATTTTAGGGAATAAATATTCGAAAGAACAAATCAATTCGATGAATATAAAGGGAGACGGTGCATAAAAAAAGCATTTCTGTATTTATGTCTACCACACTAATTATTGACTGATTATTCATGATTTTATTCTGTTCATGATTCATGACTTGTGATTCATGTAAATGTATATTTTAATTAGGTTTCACAGGTTTCTAGAACCTTTTTTTAAATTTTAAATATTTTTTGTCTATTGTAGTTGTGGACTATTATAAAAATTATTATTTTTTATTATTATTATTTTATTATTTAAAAATTTTCGAATAACTTTTAAAAGATATTTAATGCATGACTGCATTATGCGTATAACACGCATAATCTTAAATAAACAATAAACAGAAATTCTAGCTTAAATTTGAAATTTTAGTTATTAAAAAAATAATCTTGGATTAATTTTAAATGTTTATGCAAGATTTCATTCTTTGTGTTGGTTATTGCTTCATTGTCAACTGTTGGACATTTGCTCTAAAAGCATTTATCTTTTAATTTTATTTATTCATTTATTTATTTTTACAATACTTAGTTAGATATTTGGTTTTCATTAGGTTAGGTTACCTGCATCTATTGTTGTATGTTCACAATACAGCTTGTAACTTTTGTTTGCATTTCCTAATGTTATTATTGCCATATCTTGTAACAATAGTTGAAAAGAAAAAAATTTTGTTTTTTTAGAAACTGTTTGCTTTGCAAGTATTTCCAGGTGTTTGAAAAATTCTCCGGTCAAATTTATCTAAAAAATCTTGCTCAAATATTATTTATTATTTTTATCTAATAGAATATTATTTCTCCCTTTTTTATGCTTAGATATGGAGATTTCTACACAGTCCTTAAAATATGTAATGTTGAAAACAGTTTTATTATTTGCAAAATAATTTTTTATTTCTTTTATTTTCAAGCGAAATGTATGTTTTAAAAAGACTGTGGAACACAATGAAACAAATCATGAAAATGTCAAAGAACACTAAAAAACCAAATTAGATTATAAATTTGCTATGTAAGATGCGTTTTTAAATTTATATTTTAACAAACAATACTTGCCATATGAATTGACTATAATTTAACGAAAAGAACATAGAAAACGCATTTATTTTCGTTGCTATTTATTACGTNATCTGAACTTGAACTGAGTCTCGGTGGTGAGGACATAGGTGGCACGACAGGGCATCGCTTGGTTGCTACAGATTTGCTACAATAATAGTTAAAATTCATAAAATACATACTTGATTTAATTGTAATTATTTATAATTTAGAAGCAATACAATTTAATTAATTTAAAATATGCGTAAAATTAGGTATTTAAATATTTCTGTATTTTAGTAATTTTATTAAAAATGTCGTTTTCATTATTTTTTATTATTTACTTCTTTTTGACTTAAGAAAACTATGTTTGAGCAAAGTTCATGGTAAAAACAATATTAAAGTAAAGTCAAGTAGTTAATGTTAATTAGTTAATTTTTTTATTCGAATTCATACTAAGCTAGGATTATTGCAGATCAAAAATTATACTTATTTTTTTCTAATCAAAACAAATATATAGTTTGGATTTTAAACAAATTTATATCAAAAGAGTTTGCAAAATTGAGTTTGAAAAAGGGTATTTAATCCAGATTTTTTAGCTTTTAACGTCCTCTTCAAAAACTTATTAATTTCACTTAGTTTCAGAAATTTGTCTTAAAAAAATTTAGGCAATTTAAAACAGTATACCTTTTTTATTGCTTGAAAAAAAAGCTTTATAAATTAAACGAACAAATTTGTTCGAAAAAAATGACTCATAGTATTTTCAATTGAACCTAAAGGAGCATAATATTTATAAAACTGCTTACTTTAAAAATTTGTTTAGAGCTCCTTTCTCTTAAAAATTAAACTTCAAAGAAAAATGACGTAACTTGGGGAAAGAAGAAAAAAAACTCAAATCTACAGTGGTTAGGAATTTTTCATAAAAAAAAACCTCTTAAGTAATAATTCATTTAATTGTTGTTTTACCGTATACTCTATCAAAATAATTGGATAACCACAAAATGCTGCTATTCAACCTGCTAACTCTGAAAAAAAAATTTAACTGTGTTTTCACCTTATTTGATTTAACAAATTAAAACTTTATCCTCGCCAACAAGACCCAGCTCATGAAACTAATTAGTTGTTTGTAGCCGTCTTGTCACAGGACTACAGACGAGATGGTTAATCGGTCAATCTCACGACAGACGGGAAGCCAGTTCGAATCACAGCTAGTGTCGATATGCTCACAGCGAAAACTTTCACTAGTACTATATTAACTAATTCGATATTTAAATTCAATAAACGATGAGGTAAAAGAAATTCCTATCTAAGGCTTTCTCTATCAAAAGGAATTTTTTTGAAACGAAAACTATAGTATTTTTTATCGCTTACGATAGATGGCACCACTAAATACAAAAATTTCGAATATTAACAGTAAAAATTTTGACTGCAATTAACAAACTGAAATATTGAAAATCGCTCAAACACGAGTTAAAATCACTCAATTTTGAGTGAAAACGATTCACTCAGGTAATACTGAAAATCACTCAAACTCGAGTGAAAATAACTCAAGTTTGAGTGAAATTTTTTTCACTCAAATTGAGCTATTTCCATATGATTCTTTCACTTGAGTGATTTTAACTCAAGATGAGAAGGCCGGTTTTTTCTAGATGAAAGAGTTAAATAGCACTCAAGTTGAGTTATTTTCACTCGTTCATTTTAAGAGAGAACAATACTTGCCATATGAATTGACTATAATTTAACGAAAAGAACATAGAAAACGCATTTATTTTCGTTGCTATTTATTACGTAATCAGCAATTATTTGCTTCGGTTACATCTTAAAGTTGAAAAGATTGAGACTTGTCTAACTAATACAGTGTAAATATTAAGAACAACATAAGCGTATAGGAAGAGGTTTGGAAAGCTGGTAATATAGAAAAGCTTTGTTTCGTGACTTAAACCATTTGAGGTATCAACATATATGTCCTTTTTGAGTGAAATGCTGAAGAAAAAAGTAAAGTGGAAAATAAATGGTATTATTTTTCCACTTTCTTCAATCCCATTCACATCTGAAATGTTTTTGTACAGTTTTTCTTTTGATTTGCTTGAGCAAACAACGGAAAAATGGGAGCATTACAAAAAACACACGCAAAAGTGATGTTATCGAATGTCTATATCTTGAGGAAAAAAAAGATTATGATCATTTATGGGGGAGGGTTGCTGTCTTCTTCTAACTCTTATCACTTACGATGGCCTATTTGAGCTTTGTTCAGTTATGAGCTTTTTAAAAGTTATGAACAGATGGCTGGAATGAACTAATTTCTCGTATAACTGATCAAAACTAGTTTTATTCAGTAGAAAAAAAATAGCTATGAAGAAATGATAATTTTAAAGTTTTCTATCTTATCTCTATTTCTATTTGTCATGAAATGTACCGTTATTTATTTATTCTTTTTAAGCGTGTAATTGGTCGTGGTAACCCAGCCATTAAAGAATAGGATTCCGGACCGGAGGGGGCCGAGGTTTGATCCCCGACTCTGCTAAGACCCACCGAGTACATGCGACCTGTTTACTCGTAAAATCTCTGGAATCGAAATTCCTGTGGTCTGTCACTGAGCAAAACCATGGTTTAAGGATCCTTCAGATCAATGTCTGAATTAAAGAAGTGACTTCCCGAATGAGTGGTGCTGCCATCTACGCATGGGATTCTGAGCTAAGACGTACTTTCATCTTTGCGGTGCTCTCTTGTTAAACGGAAGGCTGACCTTTATGACTTAATTCACAAAATTTCAATGGCTGATTTCGCCGAAGTGCCATTAGAAACAACAACAACGAAATTTTAATTAAATTTGTTTGCTTCTGCTGAAAATAAATCTTAACGTTTCATCAAATAATGAGAGGTAATTCAGTCGCAATCAACATGGCAGTAATATAATATGAAATTCCACTAAAGTATTGATACTCTCAAATTTACTATTTTGTAGCTAAACACTGAACTGAATCTAAGTTTATTCTTAAGACCAATTATTCAGTGAGAAGATAAATCAAGTTTTTGGTTAAAAGTTGCCGAAAACAATGTTTCAATCCGCTGCTGAAGACTGAATCTCAGTACTTAATAATATTTTATCATTACTTAATTAGACATCCTGTCTTGAATCGAGTCCTATGCTTTTCTTTATGTAAACTTATGATGAATGTTTGGTTTAATGCAAGCTTATGAAGAAACGTAGTGTCTTGAAGTTTGCTATGTGAATCTATTATGCATTTTGAATCCATTCATTGTCCATAGAAATTCATGAAGTAAGACAAAAGGAACATTTGTAAGGAATATCAAAGTCTCATTTCGTATCCCTGTAATTTTCAATCCGATCCAAAAGGTTATCTCTGTGGATGATCTCTGTGGATGACTTTTAGATGGAGCTTACATGAATTTACTTTACCTGGAAAGGAAAACAACTAGAATATTCATGGATTGGACTGGCGGCAAGGTTATTATAACCAAAAATACGTCTCTAGTCACAGTAAATGGATAGTTGCCTTAGGCTACCCTCTCTACAACATGCCCTAATATTTGTGTTCACTTTCAACCTTTCTTTCCCAGTTAAATGTAAAAAGGGTTTTTATTATTTCATAAGCATTCATAAATTTCTTTATAACTTAAGTTGCAAGAGTAACATTCTTATATCATTAGCGGAATACAGTGCTAGTGTATAAGTGCAATGTTTTTTATAACGGAAAGTATTAAAACTTCAATTTTGTTTTAGATATGAGAGGAGCTGGTAAGATTGATTGTCATGATTTCGCTCAATAGCATATTGTGTTTAATAGGAACGTACAGCGTAACGCCTTTACTTTAAAATTCAAGCCAGGTATTTTGAGAATCTACTGAACGTTTTTTGAGAAAAAAGTAAAAATAAATCCGTTTAAAATTTTCAAGTAAGGCCAACAATGAAGGAATTGAATTCACTTCGATCGTTCTTGCATCCAATTACTCCTTACATTTTGTCAAAAGCCGGCATTCATAAGTATAAGATAGTCATAAGTGGAAAACAACTTGATTTCATTTGATTTGATTTGATGGTTAAAGCAGAATAAGAGTTGAATTTGGATTTTGAAAAAGAGGGTTATGAATTTCATTTTAGTTATTAATTGAAAGCATTATTAATCCATGCATGCAATTTTAAAATTTAAGAAAATTAATACTTGAAAAATATAGAAAGGTTCCAGTATCTTTCAGTTGTAGGTTGAACGGACATGCTTTTTCCTTATAGCGTAATGTGTTTACTCTGGACGTACATTGTAACGACTTGATTTAAAAAGTCAAGTCAGCTATCTTGTGAATCTACTGAACATTTTTTCGAAAGAAAAAAAAGTCCGAATAAATCCGTTTAAATTCTTTGAGTAAGGCCACCAATGAAGGAATTGAATTCGCTTCGATCGCTCTTTTATCCAATTACTCTTTACATCCTGACTACAGCTGTCTTGGGAAAGGTTTTCTAATTTCTTATTTTTGCCCTTCTAAAGTTGTCACAGAAATCGATTAGAAACTGCTAAGAAATAGAACTTCATGCCTGATTTAAAGAAATGTGGCAAGTACATGGTGTGTTATCTTATTTGAACTCTAGTTTAATAGACTGTTATTTAGTAAAACAAAGTCTTTAAAAGTGTTTATAAATATGGGATTATACTTATATTTTTATATTTACATAACGGATAGCTTTTGATGCTTCCCCCTTTCCACAATTTTCTGTAGGGTTAAGAAAAGAGGGGCATCAATGGATACTACATTTCGTGAAAAATTGGCTTAACTGTGTTGGAGGTTAATAGATGGAAAATATTGTCTGTCTAACTAGCGAGCTTCTACCGCTACGTAGTCTTGAGTTATTTGGTGCTATTAAAACCAGAAGAGGCACATTTTGGATAGAGGATAGCTTTCGATAGTACAATTTTTCCACAACATTCTGTAGGTATAAAAAAGAGAGACATCTATGGATGCTGTATGATGTGGTAAATCTGTTTAGCTGTGGTGGAGGCTTATGGATCGCCAGTATAGTCTGTCTATCTAACGAGCTCCTACAATTACGTAACCTTGAGTTGCCTGGTGCTATCAAAACAAGAAAAAGCACATGTTAGATAGGGGGTAGTTTTCGATACTTACCTCTTTCCATGACGTTTTGTAGGTATTAAAAAAAAGGGACGTCTACGGCTGCTGTATGATGTGGAAAATCGGCTTTGCTGTGGTGGAGGCTAATGGATGGACAGTATAGTCTGTCTATATAACGAGCCCCTACCGCTACGTAGTCTTGAGTTATTCGGTGCTATTAAAACCAGAAGAGGCACATTTTGGATAGGGGATTGCTTTCGATACTTACCTCTTTCCACAACATTCTGTAGGTATAAAAAAGAGGGACATCTATGGATGCTGGATGATGTAGAAAATCGGCTTAGCTGTGGTGGAGGCTAATGGATGGACGATCTAACGAGTGTCTATCTAACTCGAGTGTCTATCTGTCTATCTAACAAGCTCCTACAGCTACGTAGTCTTAAGTTGCCAGGTGCTATTGAAATAAAAGGGGGGTAGCTTTCGATACTTTTCTCACAGGCACCAGAGAAAACTTGTCTTAAATGTTTACACCTAATCAATAAGTAGTTAACCTCGTAACCATGAACACCGACAGTGTACCAAACTTGTAGTGAAGGAAGTTCTTTAGATAGATAGGCTATAGCGGCATCACATAGATCGGGATGATTAAAAATTTTTAAGACAGCCATTGTCATCGAAAGGCTATAGTGCTAGTTACAGAAGAAAATCATAAAATACTTAGTTGGAAATTTTACCCTAAATATGCCAGTTTTTTTTTGTCTCGTAGTTTATGTAAAACTAAAAACAGAAGCTAGTATTTTCAATAGAAGTGTATAACTCAAAAACTTAACTACTAATGCAAAAAAATTCTAATCAGTGTCGAAAGTAAGTGAAAGTCGAAGTCTTTCTTGCATAAGAATTTAAAAATATGCTTTAGATTGCTTCAGAAATAGCAGTATTTATTTACCCACTTAATCTATTATTATATGTCAAATATGCCCCATTAATATGTCAAATTCTATGTTGTTATTCCAGTATTTTTAACACGTTCATTTTTTAAGTGAAACAAAGAAAATAAAAAAGTAACATTTATTTTTTATAGCTTGAAAAAAAATATAAAAAAAATTTCCATGTATCTTTATAAATATAGCAAATGCTATCTATTTTATTCATTATTCTTAAAATATGTGTTCAACTAAAATGTGTGCTTTCAGGATTTCAATGGTTTAATTTGGGTCATTTCCTGCATTCTATCTTCTCCCCAATTTCATCATACATAAACATGCAATAAAATAAAATAAATCTCTAATGTTACGCAAAGTTATTTGAAGCAATAGTTAAATATCTTTACAAATATTTGAGTTTTGCTACAAGATTTTTAAATCAAAGTTCATGTAACTAAATATACATCATAGATAATTTCCTATGAATTATATTTGCTTCCAGAAGCAACAATTCATTTTCTTCCACGCTCCTTAGCCATCTTTAAATCATAAAATAAAACGACTGTTTGCAAAGTTATTTTTTAATTTTTGTTTAAGAACAATCAAACTCATTTCGGATTTTGCAGTTAGTGCATAAATAAAAAATGTTGTTAAAGATATTTTGAAATTGACCAAGGGAAAATGATACATTTTGGCTTTCGCAGGTGAACTTGCGTTCACTTGCAATCTGAATTTCTTACTCAAATCTTCTTGATTGGATTCATAGATTAAATTTTTAAGTTCCCCGTACAAAGCATTGCAGATTTATCTCATTTGGTATTTCCTTCCTGTGTAACTTTGATTATTTTTACTCTGAAAGTCTTACATACGTGAAATATTAATTAGTGAAATCCGTGTCTGAATAGTTTGGTTCGAAGTTATAAATTTGGCAAAAGGAACCAAAATTTGATCAGATCTTCGATGAAAATATAACAAAGTAAATAAAAAAAACTTCGGAAAATGGATTAACAATAAAAAACATAAGCAAAAATTTCAGTAAAAATTTTACTTGGATTTTTATTTTATTTTATAACCGACGTTGAACAGTTGATCCAATTTTGAGTTTACGACTAAAAAATGTTCAACGCGGAAGCCTTGTAATTCTAAGTCCAATCAAGAAGACATGTCAACTCCCAGATCAAGCATTGGGGAAAATTTATCTGCATGGGCCTTTTGATGGAAATACCCCGCATGTGCGTTACACAGAGAGGAAAATCACGAAAAACTCTCATGGTTAGTCTGACGGCAAGGGGACTTTAACCCATGATCCATCTAACACTGACGTCAGCACTGTGGTCAGTGTAATCCGAGTGAGGAATTCTTATTGAATAGCCAACACTTGGATTCGAACCCGGTTCATCACATTGGGAAGCGGCTCATGTTCCTTAGTTCGAAGAAAATACCAGCAGTTTGAAGTATATACAGAATAAAAATATATACAATGTATATAAATAATGCATGTATATAAATAATGTATATACAGCATAAAAAGTGGAAAAATTTTAACTAAAATCTGAGCTGTTTAAAATGACAAGAATATATTCAAAATGTTCACCATATTTGTTACACAAATAAATCTCCATCATATGCAAGTTTGATGCAATATAAAGCAAACTTACAACAACAGTACACTCCTTCCAAGTGATTAAAGAACTTATTTCTTCCAGCTTTTGAGGAAATAGAAGGGCACGAAAGACTGGATTTTTAAAGGAAATAGTCTTTACATCCGAAAATTTTCATTTCCTAACATCGCCACTCTGTATATTTTGCTTTTCAAGATAATGTTTTGACACGTGACACAACCATTTGTTACGTCATTCATTTCCTCCTCTCTAATACGAGCTTCTTTTGTGGTGTTTACGATGAAGATAAAACTAGAAAAAAAAATTATCATTTCAAATCGATATGGGATAAAATGGAAAAAAAAAAGGAAGGAGAAAAATCTTTTGAAGCTTAATGATCCGTGGCGCCAAGACGCAAAATCAGGAATTCTGGGAAGGTAATTTCTTGAAACATTTTAAACAAACATCCGAGAATTTCCGCTTAGGATAGGCTATAAATAGCAAAAGCAACTTTAAGCTATTGTTGATTTCGACTAGACAACACTGGGCTAGAAATAGATGGCAAATACCAAATTCCAAAAAAAAAAAAAAAAGAAATGAAATCGTATGACAGTTGTGAAAAAGTGCTTATGTAAAATTTTGGTAAAGCTACAAAAAGCAAAGTTTCAATTCAGAAGTATAATGAGCATTAACTGTTTTTCTAAACTCCGCTGCAAGTTAAGAAAAAACCATTGTGGTATAGGATTTAAGTAACCATCTGCGACTGCATATATTTCCGTTTCATTTAACTATCAAATTACATAACTTGGCTTCCAAAGCAGTAGGGGAGAGTGGGGTCAATTGTAACAGGGTACAATTGCAACAGAGCAAAAATTTCGAGTGTCGGGTTCTAGATTTGGTTCCTAGGTGGTGCACAAGGTGTATTTAACAAATCTACATGTACACCCCTGATGGCAACCATTTTTATGTACTTTTGAAAGAGTTACATCACAAAAGATATTTTCACGTCACGCAAGTACTTTTTTTGGTATTAGAATATTTTATTGTAACAAAGTAATTTTGTTTAAGCAAATAAAAATTATTAACCGAATATGTAAGTGGACACCTTAATTAACATTTCAAAAAAAAAAAAGATTAGTTTTGCTAATTAATTAGCATTGTTTTTAACAAATGAAGCTGAAATGGCGAAAACTCAAATTCAGATTCTTCAGATTTAACTTTAGTAATGACTTATACGTTTTATAAGAATTAACAACAATTATCAATGTGTTGTAGTTTGCTTGATACATTTATATTTGCTTAGCATGTTTCCAGTGTATTTAACTAAGATCCCTTTTACCCTTTGATGGAACAGACGGGAAACAGGTGTCCCTTTTATATATATTTTTTCTGAGGCTATAGTTTCAAGCTAAAATATATTTTGGTACTTTGTTTTTAATTATGAAAAAACAGTTTAATATTTGCTAAAAAAACTATTAAATTATTGGAATTATATTTGTAGTAAAATATAAAATCCAAAAAAGTAGTTGGAAATTATTTGTTTATATATTCAAATTCAAAAATTTATTAATATTCATTTGTAAATATAGGAATTCAATGACGAATAACTGTTCGCCTTAGATCAAAATAACAGAAAATAGGCGCAAATTCGAAAAATTATTGTTTGAAAGAGAGCCATGCTTAAATTATTTTGCGTTTAACTCAGTGAAAGACATCGGAATGTCATGCCGTATTTCATAACCATGAATTATTAAAGTATTAAATATAATATTGTTCCCTTTTTTTGACCTAATTTAATACAAAATAATGAAAAAAAGTTTGACAAATATGTATAATAAAAGTTCCGCATCAAAAGGTAAAAGCGATCAACAATACTTTTTTATATCCCTCTTTGCATCTAAATCTAAATATAGCCTAAAAACAATGCGAAGATTTATGATATCCTTGAAAAAAAAGTCGACCTTTGATACTAGTTTTTTACCAGTTTTGCATTGCTAAACGGCGACGTTTTTCACTTCAACTGTAAAATTGATCGAGCCAAGTTCTTTATCTGTTGGCACGACAAGTAAAAATACCACTCAGAAACTCGAGCCGTGAGCACCTTGCCCATTTATCAGGAAAAGCTCTGGTTTCGCCAAGGGAGAAGACAATGCTGGAAGAAAACGAAACCATTCCAAACCAAAATACTTTAGAAATTATCACCAAAACCTCCTTGGGTCCTACCAGGATGATCGAGGGACACTTACAACAGCAAAATCCTTTTAGAACTATTTCCCGGGGATTGGTTCAGAAAAGCCCCTAAACCTCCTCCCCTAGATTCGATCGATTTTGTTGAGGGCTCTTTAAGGAGATTTACACTGGTTGTAAAAACTTTTAGGTGGATAAAGTACGTTCAAGGTGGGATTTTTTTTTTGTTCGAAATCTCTGGAGCCAATGTATAGTCGTGGCACATATGAATAACAATGCTTTCTATAAAGCGAGAATGGGTTGGCTGGGATTTCTTCTTTACTCGTTTGCGCCACCTGTTTGATGTTCTTAGTAGACATAAGAAAATCACTTTATTGAATGCCGTTTTAGTAGCCAAGAATAGAGTTAGGCTAAATGAGATAAAGGGGAGGATGGCTTTTCCCTAGAGGTTAGAAAATCGTGAATTAAATGAAGGGAAATGCTTGTATCAAGAAAAAGCTTTAGACGGTTTTCAGCTTTGAAAGTACTCAGCTACTCATACACAGATCAAGTAAAAAAGACGTTTATGTCTTTAGTAGAATCCTATTTTGTAAAATATGGAAAATTATTCTTGGTAACTCTTACGTTGCATCGGTTTTTAGTCACTGAAACTGCCGACATGAAGTGTGTATTAAATTATTATTTTTTGTTTCTGTAAATGCAGTTTGTTTGTGCAAATGGATTAGACAAGTGATTGAATTTCACTACAATTCTGTAAAAAAAGACGCAAGCTCTTAGTGAAAGAGTATTTTTATTTTATTTTTTGATGAAATAAGAATGGTTTATAAAGATATTACTGTAATGTAACGGAATATAATGTAAAATATATTTTCTATGCAATCTAACAAAATCTAAATTATATATTTCCAGAAAGTATGTGTCCATATTCTAGAATTATATCTTTAAAAATTTAACATTTATTTTCTGGAACTGTTTAATAAAAAAAGGCTTATTTTTAATGTATTTCTGAATAAAAGAAATGTTCTTAAAAATAAAAATCAATATCCGTCTGTATATCTCAGTGTATTTAACTACTTGCGTAAGACAAACGTGCTTACACGTCAAGATGCTTTCGTCACAAATTCACCAATGACGTGCTGATCACGTTGGCAACTATCGCAGCCATTAGGGTGGATTGATCGTTTTATACTTTTTTTTTAAAACTGAAATTGCTTTCAGTGGGAAAAGTTGTGCATTGGTACCAAATGTTTGTAAAAATTAATTCTTGAAATCAAAGTATATTTAGTATCCCCACAGGGCCTTTAAAATTTCTCTAATATTAATAAATACTTCATTTATTATTTAAATTTTTAATTTTAGATCAAAGTCTTAAGCCACCTGCTATAGAAATCGTTGCTTAATAAGATCTTTTGTTTGTGAACAAAAATATTGTTATATTAAATTATACTTATCACTCTCACTAGGCATTTGAAATTCATGCATTTTTGAAATTTTAACCCCAAGGCAGAGCTTTTATTAAATATATTTTAAAAATAAAATGTATTTTAAACTTTTTTTATTTAATAATACTACTGAACTGCGTAATATTAAATTTAAATTGCAAAAGAAAAAGACAACAGAGAACCATCGATGTACGTGAAAGTGTTATAGCAATTTAGTACTGGATAACTTCAGATAGACGTGGTGCACTAGCTGAGCATGAGTGCTTGGTTTTAGTTTTTAGTATTTTAGTTTATTTGGAAACAAAATAATTCTCTACAATGGATTTACATGCAATGGCATCGAATAAAACAGCAGTCAATACTGAGATGAAACTGGGTGCAATGCTAGTCTTTAAGTTGCATGCTAGAAGAACGTTGCAATTGCTCATATGCTATTTGCATGCCAATACGCTACTTTTACAACATTTGTCACCGTTTCTAAAAGGAAATGTTATAGTTCCGTTTACATATTATATTTCTATTTTAAAACTTATTTGATACAGATGAATAACTACCTATTTTGAAGTTTAATAAACTCGATGTTGATTTACTCACAGCGGATGATGAACTTAATACTGACCTAAAGTATTTGATTTAAATATGTCGAGCGATATATTTTGGAAGTAGTCCAAAATCACTGCTAAATGTTTAAACTGGAAAAATGTCCTCCTGCAACGTAGTTTTCAGCATCAAATACAGACCTTGGCCTACATATTGGCACAGAAGATCAATTGCTTGAGATGGCAGAAATTGTGGAATATATACTGTAAAAATGCACAAAAAAAGCTTTGTCTTCAACTAAAAATGAGAATTCACGCACAGACGGCGGTGCAGAGCAATTGGGAAGTCATCTGCAACTCAAGTTATCTCTGTGGTAATTTGAAATTAGTAAACGTTATAAGACAAGGAAATGATTTTTGTAATCATCTATAAAAAATTACTGATTGCCATGATCAAAAATTTAAGTATCCAGCTTGAGGATAAACTGTTTTTAGAAGAATGCTGAAAGTCTAAAGTTTTAAGGCAAACGAATTGATCTATTAGCAGATTTTGTTTTCTTTCAAAAACTCCTTAGACGAAACATATATTAAAGTATAGCTGGAGGTGGCTTTAGTTAATTTTTGGTTTCTAAAAGAAATACAAATACTGAACACAAGCACACAAATTTTCCAACAGCAGGTGATTTCGCAAGCAGGCAATATCGGCGATTTGAACAAGAAAAACTAAAACTTGTCTCACCCTAAGAAAGACAGGAAAGATATTCGTGAAAGAAACACAAAATTACTAAAAATAGTTCCTATTTTTCTTCGAGCACGTAACATTTGACACTGAACACTTAATGCATCGCTGTGAGTTGCAGACGACTATTTTGGTCAGTGCATCTGTGAGTTTCTTTCAAGCGCAAGTGGTTAACAGGATGTTGATGTACTGCACAATTTGCACGCGAAACTAGTTTTACCATTTCATAAGGTGTGTACTGGAATCAAAGACGCCTGTTCTTACTGACACTATGACATAATTTTTTTATACTACNTAAAAGTGCGGGCTTTGCGCCAAAGTGACGTCACTGGAGAAAATCGGAGGATTGGCGCGGCAAGCGAGCTACTTCAAAGGAGTGAACCAGCCCTTCTATTCTCTTTAGTCCTGGAGTAAACCCACCTTAAAGAGTCATACTTTTCTTTACTAACATTTTATGCCTTCCAAGAAATTATGAATCATTTTATATTAAACCCTATAGTACTAGCAAAGAAATCACATACAAAGAAATATTTTGTAACAAAAAAGCAGCATGTAATAACAAAATTGAAAATATGATCTTCTACATAATTCCAATGGAGAATTGGGTGATGGTTGTTAATAAATGTTGAATTAATATAGTACATAAAATGAAAAATATATAGAATGAACTCGGGATTTTCCCAACCGTTACAAAACTTAGGTGAATATTCCTTGATTTATCGTAGGAAAAATCTCGAGTTTTCGATTGATCTATTGATTACTTTTTACATATTAATTCTATTGACCAACGAATTTGACTGCGTTTGTTTTTAACACTTGTCAGTTTTGAGGTTTTGAGCCTGGAGAATTCAAAAATTGGAATTTTTTCACCAGGCAGATATAGATAAGTCGTGGGAGTTCATTCCATATAGAAAAATAACAGTTAATTCTATATCGAAAAATTTAAAAAAAAATTTGTTAGCTCCAATACCATAACGATATAAGATAAAAAAAATCTTTATCTATTAATCTATACTATTTCAAAAATTTAAATTTAATTTTACGTTAGTTAAACAGAGACATTTTCTTTCACAAATGTCAGAGAAATAAATACCACTCTTTGTTTAAGTGTAATCAATTCAATAGAATCCATTTCTAAAGAGTAATTATTGTTAAAAACGTGCAAATTATTTAACACATTAAATTTTCGAAAAGAAGATAAAAAAATTGTAATTGGAAAAATTCAATAAAATAAATTGTTACATTAAATAATACTAACTAGAAGAGATTGTAGAGATTTAATCAAACAATAAAAATTGTGAATGAAGCAATATCTCTATTTGGATAAATAAACTGCATTAAATAATGGCATTTGCAGCTTAAAATTCTTTAACTTATACAAATAAACCTATAAACATAGTTCCTCTATTAAATATTAATATTTTATTAATAAATATATCAACACAAAATGCAATTTTTCAAAATAAAGAAAGAATATGAGCATTCCTTCATATTTTTTGAAATTACCATGAATTAGTTAAATAGCCTATCACTAAATACACTCCTCAAAAGTGAAATTGCAACACCAAGAAATAATGCACGTAGCGTCATGCAAATTTCAGGAGTGATAGAAGTGAGATGGATATGCAAATGATTAAAAAACAGACTAATAAAATCATTATAAAGCAATTTATTCACTATCTAATGTGGCCACCTCGGACAGCTATACAGGCCTCAATCCGGCGAGGCATGCTATCAATGAATCCATTGATGGTTGCCTGAGGTAACCTTTGCCAAGCCACATCCACTGCTGTGCGCAGATCATCGATGGTTTGCGCCATTGGTCCTCTGTTCATGCCACGTCCAATGAGATCCCATATGTGTTCTATGGGATTCAGATCTGGAGAGGCTGCCGGCCTGGGAAGGATGTCAAATCCAGGCTGTTAAGAGTTCGCCGTGCGACATGCGGCCTGGCATTGTCTTGCTATAATACCGTGTTGGGTGCGCCCTGCAATAAGGGCAGAACAACGGGATACACAACTTTTGTGACGAAGTGGTGCGCTGTCAAACTGCCGTGAATGTGTACCGGGGGCGTTATGCGATCAAGCATTATGCCATCCCAAACCATCATGCCCGGTGTAGGACCGTTGTGACGCTTGGCGTAATGGGCTGGTTCGTAGCGTTCTCCGGGTCGCCGCCATACCCGTCGACGGCCGTCATTTCTCCACAGACAGAAACGAGATTCATCCGTGAACAATACCCGATGCCATTGGATGGTCCAGGTACGATGACGATGACACCAGGCCAGGCGTCTAGCCCTGTGTAAATCGGTCAACGGTACCCCTGTTGCTGGTACCCGTGCACGTTACTGTACTTCATGCAGTCGGTTGCGTATGGTTTGGATGGACGCAGATCCACCTGCTCCTGAAGGCAACTGGCTTCGGATGGCACATGCCGCGGAGAAAGGGTCTCGAATAGTCAACTGGCGAATACGCCGGTCTGTGCGCTCTGACGTGCACCTGTGCGCACCACTTCCTCTTCGGCGTGCACGTAGGCCTTCCTGAATCTATCGTGTGGCACAACGTTGGATGGTATTCACGTTGTGCCCAACACGAGTTGCTATTGCGCGCAGCGCCATACCAAGTTCATGGAGTTCGATAATACGGTCACGTTCCCCAGTCGTTAACTGATGGTATTGAGCTCGCCGACGTCTCAGAGGCATTTTCTACGCTTTTTGGAAAGTCGCAAATGCTACGCAAAAACCTCAGATACCGTTTATGAGAAGGGAAAGTTGCTGGACTTTATAGCCCGAATATGCGTACCACGTGATCAGATGCGTGCGCAAATTTAATCATTTGCATATCCATCTAACTACTATCGCTACTGAAATTTGCATGACGCTACGTGCATTATTTCTTGGTGTTGCAATTTCACTTTTGAGGAGTGTAATTACAATTGAACTGATGCAAACAAACAGATAACCTAACAATACATATATATATGTTTATATATATATTGGCGGGACTATTGCAATTATTTCATGTTAACCGGGATTATTCTGATCCACGATACATCATGATAACAATTTATTACATACTATTAATCCTCATTATGTACTGCATTAATGTATATGGGTGATTCTCACGAAACATGAAACAATTTAATTTTTCATGTGGTTAGATCTAGAAAAATCATTTGGAAACAAAAGTTTAAAAACTTAATTTAGTTTGCCGTTACTAGTTTATTTGACGTTTGAACCACATTTTTTTTTCCAAAAAAAAAACATTTTAAATGCACTAAAGAACAATATTATATAAAAATAAATATATTTAAACACAAGAAATTCAATCTAATCATAATAATATACTATTGAGATATTCAAAATAAAATATTTAGATTACTACTCATATTTAATATTACTAAAATATTTAATCATAACATTGAGAAAGAAAAAAAAATGAGAGAAAAAAAATATATATCTACAGTAAATCCTTTCCATTAGCCACACTTNNNNCACCCATCTCATTGATCAAGAAGCAGTAAACCTTTAGTTACTTTACTAACTATATCTACTTATGCATAATTACTTATTATTTAATAATAAGGTATTTAAATTTCAATATTAATATATTTTTCATAAAACTATTGTTACACAGAGTACTATTACTTTAATAAATGTTTAAAATCATAAAATAAATGTACAAGCACAGTATCTAATAGAGTTTTATTTTAATTAACAGAAAATTACTTTTGTGGGGGTCGATGGAGATTTCAAAAAATTATATAGGGGTCGATGATCAAAAAAGTTTGGCGACCCCTGGTGTAGGGTATATCGGACAAATATATACCGGGCAGGGGCACTCAACTAGACCTAGTATATATTAAGGACATTCACTTGTGGAAGTCAATAACTACTAATTTTGGTCATTCACAGTAACATATATATTTGAACAATCATATGTGTTTGTTAAATATATATGTTACTGTCTTAGCAAACATATGTGCTAGCATTTATTCGTTTTTTTTAAAATTTATTTATTATTTGTTAGCAAACATATGTGCTAGCATTTATTCGTTTTTTTTTAAATTTATTTATTATTTGTTAGCAATCATATGTGCATGACTACTTAATAAATCAAAATGAAAGGTAATTAGAACACAGGAGAATATTCTGGATCAAAATGTGGTAAAGAAAATACCACTCAAGGTGCGGTACTTTTTATCGTAAATTTAATTTTTACTGAAACATGTTATGAAACAAAAAATCTGACACACCGTAATTTTTAACAGCAATAATTACCATAAAATTACTGAATCATTCTTATTAAATAAATGAAAAAATTACAGTATTATATTTTACGATAAAAATGAATTTTCTCGGATACCAAGTTTGATCTGGAATTTATGACAGAGTAGGTATTTTCTACTTTTTTGCATTTTTATTACATATATTTATAAAAGCACTCATAATAAATATTTTTATATATATATATATATATATATATATATGAGTTCGTATGTGTGTAAATGTATAGATAGATAGATATTAAACAATAATTGTGAAAAATCAAATGAGCTGTTATATTCCCTATCTCATTAGCTTTAATGAATTTATTAATCATTACACATTCCACTATTATAAATTTGAATAAAATTAATTACTCTAAATTTTTAGGCATATTATTTCGGAAAACCCTAGAGAAATAACGTCCAAATATACTTTATTTTTGGCATGGAAGTGTTGGCTGTAATTACATTCGAGCATTTCAAATTACCAGCTCACTTGTATACTTTAAACCAACATTCTCCCTAAAGCCGTTCTCTTTTTGAAGAGTCCCAAAGTGACACTCGCAGAGATTACCACAAACATTCGACTCTTCAAAACGAATACAGAGAGAGAGAGAGAGGACTCGAAAACATTCTCCGAATTTCATTAACGGCTTTATGTAAATCTCACATCAACGAAGTATCAAGAAGATTCAAGTTTGAAATCGTTGTACAATTTCCTGTTAATGAACTGTGAAAATCTGGTACCAGTTGTATCGAAAAGAGAAGTAGCTTGAAGTTGATGTTAAAGTGTAGTATTTTGGGCAATTAAAGTTTCGAGATAACGTTAGGTACAAAATTGAATGTTGTAATGCTTTAAAGTTATTGCATGCAAAGAAAGATGTTGCTTTGTAATTACGCGCTCTTTTCAAAATCTTTTTAAATAGTTCTCCTATAAATATTTTGTTGAATAGTTTGGAACGAAGCTCGATTTATTCTATTTTCTCAAGTTTGTTTTCGCTGATGTGTAATGTAGTTTTAACATAAAAATTTAGGATATTTTTCATTGTCGCGCGCGTTTTCTATTGCGAATTATGTTTCTATGCAGATTTATATTATACTTATTTTTCAAGAAAAAATTGATTTACGATTTTTTTTTCTGTATTGGAAATGAAAATGTTCTCCAAATTTCCTGAACTTTCAGTATAAATCTTGCAAAAACGAATAAAAATTTCAGTTAAAGCTATATTCTTTCTTGCTGAAAATTAAGTTTTTTCTTATATGCTTCAAAGTATTTCTATACTGTGCATAATAAGAAAAAATAAAGAAAATCTTGAATAACTTTTGATCCAATGATTGGACCTTCATGTTCTAAGTCTAAATCGTAATGACTCGAGAGGGAGACCTCAAAAACGCAAATTAATTAATGCAGAAGATGTTTGAAGTTAGCTAAATAAATCATAAGAAATCGAATTTTTTTAAAAAAATCCCGTTTTTAAACTTTGATTTTTCAGGAATTATTCGACAGATTTCACAAAAGTTTTGTATTCTGCCACGTAAAATTACATTCATTAAAATTTTGTAAGCAAGTGTACTTTCTTGAAACTCAAAATTCGAAATTTTATGCAGCTATTGTGAAATAAAATAATAAAAAATAACAAATATTTATTAAAAGTTGTTAATTAAATGGAGTAATTATCTTTGAATAAACGATGTTTATAATGTGTGCAAAAATGCTTCGATGTGATTAAAAAGTTCTCGTAAAAATTAAATTAGCATTAAGAGGTCTAAACTTCATACCACTCTCCTGACAAAAACTATTGTGACCATATTTCTCAGTTTGAAACTAACCCCTATGTTTTGCGAGTGAAATGTCTAAGCGTTTATTCAGAGAAAGTACCTTTTTGTGCCCTATTTTGTAACATAAACTATCGCCTGCGTTAATTAATTAGCTTACTTGAGGTTGCCCTTTCGAAGCATAAAGATTGAGTCCCAGAACGTGAAAATCAAAATTTATTCTGGGTGCACCACTTACATTACCTTTGTATTTTGCGCGTTGTGCATTAATGATGTAAGTTATTGTCATCTAATGTGAAAAATGTTCAAATTTTTTGTTTTTATAAGTAATTCTCGTGTTAACAAAAATAGATTCATTTATCAAGATTTATAGATTTTTGTATTTAAATTGGTAGTAATAAGAACCACAACAAAGTGCGAAAAAAAATATTTTAAATAATAAAAGTTGCAGGGGTGACAACTGCTCTTTCCGTTAAATTATAGAGAAAAAGAAACTTCCATAAACTTGGTTAATTTTTCTATCCCATTATAAGATTATAACGAACAATGGAATAAAAATATGTTTGATATGAGCTTTTAAATAATTTAGGTGTTGTGTTGAGAAAAATAACTTTATTTAAAATTGACTAAACTAAGATTGATACATTAAAATAAAAACTTTATAACTAGTAGAAAGATTGACTCCACAAGGTAAAACAAGCTGGTGTCGAAGAATTTGAAGATTATCTGTTCTAAAAAAAGAAAACAATCTTTATTGTAGAAATATGTTATTTTATTATGTTTTGTTGATTATTTTTATTTTTCATGGTTGTTATTCATTGAAACTACCGGAAATTATTTTAGAAGTATTATTATTCACTATAAGAATTTGGATATTAAAACGCATTTTTCTTGCATAACCTTATAGGACTCTTCGATAATTGAATTCTTTGGTAAAATTGTGCTAATATTTCAGAAAATGGAGAAAAAGCGATATATTAAAACATACCTCTTTTTGTATTGTTAAATAGATACATTACGCATATAATTATATATAAATTGCCGTTAAAACTGTTAGATATAAAGGAATTTAATTAAATATTGCATTACATCATGTTAGATATATATTCTTTAAAACAATAAAACATGAAACTGATAAGCAGACATGCACTGACAGAAATTTCGCCGAAAAATGATTAAATTACAATTTATTTGACTGTTATTTTACCATGTTCTAACATAATAGTTAAATATCTATAAATAATATGGCATTCAAACTGTTAACTGTGAGAAAACAGTCTATTAACAACTTTCCCCATATGCGGCTAAATAACTAGAATGTTATTACACCGACTAAGCCCACTTAATAAGCCCTTGCAGGTAGGAATACCCTATAGAGCAGTTACTACCAATTACTACCTTGCAGGTAGGAATACCTACTCTGTCCAATGCCCATTAAATACCGAAAAGATTAGATCCAATGTCGAGTTACATTTCAGATTTATAGTTTCGAAAGCAAGCTAGTAGTAAATGGTTAAAAAACCAAACAGTTTTGAAATCACGGTTTTTATAACCATGAAAGTCAGAAACGGTTTTAAGACCGTAAAGTTAAAAACAAATGTTCTTTATTGTTAACTTTATCGTTTATTGAATGGACAGACTGCTGCCAGTTATTTTGCCATAATTTAAGATATAAAATTTTAACAATGTACCAGAACTGAAAGAAATGAAGAAAAAAGAAATTAGTGTATTAAAATTAAAACATATTTTGGAGAGAGAATTTAATAGACTGATAAATTCTCGCTTCATAGATAAAACCCTTTTTGACATAGAAAGCATTAAACTTAGTCAATGATTAAAAGATTGACTTCAGTTTTAGCCATAAAAATACTAAAAAGCACGTAAGTGGCCAGGAAAATCTTATTTCAACCAAGTCAACTAACATGCACTTAGCTATATTTTAACTCCTCATTTTAGTGCTGTTGCTTTCAGGAGAACAGAGGGTAGCGCGTGTTTACCTTAGCGAACAGTAGGTTTCAAAACTCTGGCGTTCTTCAAGAGTCCAGTCACATAGAGCTGACTGTCCAATCCATCACGCGAGAACCTCTCCCCGTTCTGCTTCCTTACTCTACTAAAAACTTTTTTGTTCTTTTAAGCACAAAAAAGAAGAGGAAGCAATGCATCATCCGAGTTTGCGTGCATTTCATGAGCACCGCTTTTGATATTCCGATCCTTAACGTGATGGTTTTTTAATGCATTGTAGATTTGCCTCATATCTGATTTTTAAGTTGAAGGCCAACTCCGGCAAATATCGCCAAACTTTGGCTTATTTAAAGTAATAGAATTCATCGAGTATGATTTTTTTTTTAAAAGTAAAGTATTTTCTCATAAAGTATAAGATCCTTTTTGTAAACAACTGTATATTACTTCGCTATAACTAGCACATGTTGTACAGTTTGTTTTTCATCTTGTTTCTCAAAATAGCTATAGTTTTTTAAGGTTCAGAAACCTTTTAAGTCATACTAAAATCCATACGCTTTGTTGAAGTTGTATAAATGTTTTAAGTGCAAATACATTCGCATTTTATTTAATAATTTTGGGATAGAATTACCATTTGCTGTTACTACAAAATCGATGCATGTTTATTCCAATTTTACAATAATTATTGTTAGTAAATCTGAAAATGAATAAATAAATAAATAAAAATAGCAAAATTAGTCTAAGAATGCGAAATCTTATTTTCTAGTTTATATCTTTTACTAAACATTTTAAAAAGATTTGAAAGAAAATAAATCTCAATTAATAAAAAAATATTAAAATAATATTTAAGTTTTCTTGGATGTAAAGTGTAACATTCGGCCATTTTAAAAGAAGGGAATTATTAAAAATCAGGTTTTGTTCCACATTATTTAAAAATCATGTTCTTAATTTCTTCCAAATTACGTTTCTAGGAAACTTACTTGAGCCATACATAGAAAAGAATTGCGTATACATTCTGCGCGAATCCTGCATTCTCATATTCTGTGCGTATACAACAATGCAATTAAACCTTACTTATTTAATACACATTACAACACTTTAAACACACTTATGACTATTTACATGTACATTATCCCAAAACTCATTAAATTATGTCATTAGCCAGCATTGAATGCCTAGTTGCTGATACAATAGCTCCCAGTATCTTATTGAAGTTATTCCAGTGTACTAAATACATAAGCGATCAGCAAACAGCAACATTTCCAGTTTCAAACACATCACACCTCACCTATACTCGATGAGGTCGGTGTCTATTCAACATGGCTGAGCCAAACCAGATCTCTGTTTCGCAGTTTGTAAAGGATGCTGAGCAGGGAGGGATTATGTATGACTCGGCATTCCATTGCTATAATCCAGAGAGATGTTATTACTATTCATTGAGCTTTAATGTCCTGAAAGCAAAACGTCGATATGTTCGGGGGGATTACTTATGCAAGGATATGTGCCTCATAGTTCTGCCTTTTATGCAGAAACCATTAATAGAAATCATTGACAGTTACAGATAATGTAATTAATAATCATGGTGTTTCTTTGTTATGAAAGTTAGTTTTAATACATATAATCTATTATAGTTTATAATTATCTTTATTATTAAATTAAATGCGTATAATAGTCTTCATTGAATTATCATAATTCGAAATATTGCATTATATAATCGAAATAATAATAACGATAAAAATAATATATATATATATATACATTTAATTTTTTACTGTTAAATAAAATCATTTTAATTATATAGCAAAAATGTAAAAACTTATTTCTTTATTTTTGTATGTGCAGTCGACGCCCGATATAACTATCCCTGTGGTTCAAATGAAACTCGCTATGAAATGAAACTATGTAAACTCGCTATACGTTAGTACTCAAAACTATAGAAAATATTTACACATAAATACTAGACTTAATTTTTCAAAATCCCCACCCAATCCTGTAAAACCACTTTTTTCAAAATTTAGCGCTATTCTAAGCATATGATGAAGCCTATTAGGAGCAGTTTTTAGCCATATTTGCTTAGTAACATATGCCCGAAGAACTGTAAATTCTAAGAAAAATTTAAATCAACTAGGAGTATGAATAATATTTGTTCTATGCTCAAAATAAACCACCTATTACAACACTTTATGAAAAGAGTGAAGATAGTTTTCATTCAAGAAAAAATTTCAATAATGAATCTATTGAAACCTTTGAAAAGAAATTGACAACGACTATGAATGCATACAAGTAACTCAGATTTTCTTGTAAGGATTCAATATATACTTCTAATTCTCAATAATGAAAGTGGCCTATATTTTTGCCAAGCACCACCTACAGTAAAAATCAGTGGTCTCTCTTCTTCAATCACTCTTTCTTCATTCACGCAAAATGTAACTGTATTTGAATGGTAACATCAAAAGAAAGATTGATTCAAATCATTTTCTGGAAACTTTTTCTATTCATTGTCAATGGGAAAATTTTTGTTTTGAGAGCTCAAAAATATTTAACGCCATCTTTGAAACTCTACTGGATTTTCTAAAAGAGTACTACATTTTGCCAGTTTCTCCTGGTCTACTGGTTTAATTGAAATTTTCCTGGTTTTTGTACATTTTAGAAAATTCCTTAAATTTGAGTAATTTTCCTGAAAAAATCCCTATTGTAATAGAATTTCTGCTTACTTGAATATTTAAATAACTTAATTATACATAATGAAGCAAACCTGATTTTTAGAAATCAGTTCAAAATTTTTTTCTAAAATTTTAATTTTTTTTTTATTTAGAACTCTCTTTTAAAATGAATTAAGAAAATCTTTTTACTATCTATGATGAATTAAATNATTTTTATTTTTTGATAACGATTAGTACAACTGAAGTGCCAAAATAGTGGACACTAAACGCCTAAATATTTTAAACCGTATCCAAAAATTTAAAAAAAAAAATTAAAATATTGAATATTTAACAATGAAACATTATAATATCGCCATTAGCTTACATATTTCATCCACAAAAATAGTGCTATTATTGCATTATTTTCGTGGATACCATCGCATGAACTGATGACGAGATTACAACTTTTCATTGCTATATTTTCTAATTTTTATTTAACTTTTTTAATAACTTTCACATCGTTAATAATTTTCACGTTTTTAATATTTCTTCATCTTTTATTTAAAATTATTTTTTAATCTTTCTTTTCCTGGTTTCTTTGTGGGCTGCTTTGTTCACTTGGTAAGCCGTAATTCGAAAATTAAAGATTAAATAATTGTTGCTTATATGATTGATAGTTGTATGTGATATTATTGACTCTTTAAAGTTATATACGATGATTAATTTCTTGTATCATTTACTTTATCTGACAAAAAAAACTAAGAATTCACTTTTTGTCTTTCAAATACATACACTGAATTTAAAGGGTAATTTTGAAAATGATTATTAGTATTAGTTTTTCCTTTTTGCACTGATAATTTAAATCCAAATTGAGTTTCTATAATTAATAAATAACAGCAAATTATAATCGAAGTAATAATAATAATTAATATGGAAAAGAGTAATACCAAAAAATTTTAACAAAAAATAAAACTCTTTAAATTGAGCTCTTTTATTTATTAAATTGCATAATATGGTGATCCACTCAGTTGCTATTATTAGAGTTTAGGAATCTTATCTTTATCTAACTAAATATGCCTAGCACCATTATAAACTGTTCGCTTCTTTTAAATACATTACATACTCTCCTAACTTTAATGTAAAATTCAAATTTTGAGTACTTAAAATTCCATTGAGATTTTCATTTATAACTAAATGTAATTAAATTATGAACAAAATAAATTATTGGAAATAAATATAATTGTAAATAGCAATGTTGTAAATAACAATATTGTAAAATGAGTATAATGCATTTATTACTGCAATATGGCTATGTTTCGTAATGTATTTACTCATTTCTCCTTTATTTCTACACTGTTAGAAATTTCTCTGAAAAAACGGTTAAATAACAATTTATTTAACTCTTACTTTTCTACATTCAAACAAAACAGTCTAATAACCATACATAAGATGTTGATAAAACTGTTAACTGTGAATAAAACCATTAACTGCTTTCACCGAATACGGTTAAGCAAACAAAATTTTATAGTACCAACTAAACCCACCTAATGGAGCCACTTAGTCTCTTGCAACTGTTTGCGTATTATTGAATCTGCCAGTCTCATAAATGACACAATTTGTATCCGGGTCCCAGTATTGACACCGCAGTATTTTCTCCATTCCCTTCAACATATGAAGAGTTTCAATTGCCCTACACTCTTCAATGTCTATTAACTAACGTAAAGTCTAGCTCCTATGTCCAGTTAAATTTCTTTTTCATGGTTTTAAAGACGTGCTAGTTTTAAATGGTTAAGAAAATGTACAATTTTGTACCATCCTAATTGTAACTGTACTAGCTCAAAACCGTTAAGGTAAAAAGTATTCTTTACCATAAACTTTACGGTAAACCGGTTGGGCTGTCTGCTGCCAGTTAGTGAGCCTCCGTAACTCATATGGAAACATAAAGCTTTTTTTTAAAAAAAAAATAGGCAACATCTGAAATTTTGAACAATCATATTGAAGTATGTTATCTAGTAATTTTCTTTTTATAATATACTTTCGACCATGTTTGAATGAAGGAATAATTTTTTTTCGTTATACTTCTGTACTCTTTACAAACTCTCTATAATATACTCTTGATTATGCTCTTTCATTTTTAAGCATTTACTTTTATTTTATTTTGTTAGCAAACAAATTGATTAAAGATTATATGTCATTCAGATAAACTCGCATCAATATTTAAAATTACACGATGTATGCTAGAATTCAAGTTTGTGCTAAATTCCCTTTAACGCGGTTACTTAATTTAGATTTTTGTGTGACAACATATTAGACACCTAAACTAATAATCTCTTACCCTAATTTTAATGCTAGATAGAATTTACAATATTTGGTATGATTTCCGTTACTTAAATGATCCAGATTTTTTTCTGGCCATCGCTATAGGATTTATGATATAGGATTACGGATAGGATTATAGGATTCTCCACGGTATTTAGCCAGTTTTTCTTTATAAGAAATGTGCAAATAATGACCAATTTCATAAACATTCTTTAGCTGGAATATTTTTTATAGCTTCAAGATATTCGTTTCATTTAAACTGTCCCATATAGCTTCAATATTTCTTCTTCAGTTGAAATCATCATCATCAAGTAAAACAAAAATTTTCAAAGAAAATAAAGTCATCAAAATCATCAGAAAGAGTCTTCAGCATCAAATAAAACAAAAACCATGAGATTCTGGTGATTGTTTATTACGTAAATATGGATTAAAATAGACGTCAGGTATACCGGATGCCAGGTCAGAAGGATATATTGTGAGATGCAATCTTAATGCTTCGAGGGCAATAATGATATACTATATATCTATCTTGTTTTAAATTAAGACATAAGTCAAAACTCAGAGTATACATTTACTTTTTGTCTTTAGATTTGGATTCTTGATCCAAGAAATTGGGGAGTTCCTGTACAAGGCCTCAACCTATACAATATATATAGCCTATACAACCTATACATATGGGCCTCAACCTATACGAAATATTATCCCAATAGTTCAGTCAAGGAAGCGCTCCATAATTTCGATCACTTAATGTTATTTTCACGTTCTGCGTATTTCAACATATCTCCTGAAATAATGAAGTGATCCAAAAGAAAAAACTTTATGGAAAAAAACTTAAATTAGGAAACTTGTTTGTTCAAAAACTATCCCACTTAAAAGTTTTTTTAATAAATTTATTATTTTTTCAATCAATTTACTAATGCTTGAAATAATTTTAATTGCAAGGTGTAAAAATTTTTGCACTAATTTAATCTACGCAATTTTAGTTAAAAAAACTCAAATTTTGAATAAAAATTTTCTAATAGATCTTCTACAAAAATCGTTTAAAAATATAACTCCTATGCGTTGGCAAATGCAGCAAAAAAATTCAATTGACATGAAAGAGCCCAAAATCTCTCTCTTGCCTAATTTATTGAGGCCCTTATTTTCCACACTTCCCTTACCCTAATATTTTAACATTAAGTAAGTATATCTGTCAGTAAAGGCATACTGATTCATATAAATTACATCTTTTCCTCTGATTTCATAACTTACTAATGTATTGTCGTCTGCAATAGAGAATTGGCTTATGATCAGATTTTAGTGAAAATCTGATTATCGAATCAAAAGTTATAAATTTGTTATAGCTTTTTGTAGAATAGCTAGCTCATTAATCAAGAAACTGATTTTTCGACAAAATTTATCAAAAATAAAGGCGTGAGTAAAAATAGTAGAAAGGAGCTCTTTTTAATTTGAATTGTTGAATGAAATTATATAGTAAGAGAGAACTTCTAAGAGAAATTCTTAAAAGAATTCTAAGGGATTTCTTTCAAAAAGCATTTTTAGCTTAAAAAAAAGAAGTTGTTATTCTCAGTTTTAACCAAACTGTTTATCCTTCACAGTTATGTTATCAATTAGAAAACTATTTCTTATTTAAAAAATTAAATTATTTGCTTTTTAATAGGATTAAAATAAAAGCTTTTGTCTTAAAAATTATTGTTTCTTAAACTGCGTGGCAGAAAAATATCGGGAGAGAACCGGGAAAATATTTTACTTTTCCTGAATATCTGACTTTGAAAGAATTTTATTCTGACTAAAATATTTCGGAGAAGGGCTTTCAGATGCTAGCTGCAGGCAAATTTTATGGAGAGATGAAACTCATATTTATTTTGAAACGAATAAGAACTTGAATATCTCTTAGCAAAAGATATATATATGGTATCAAATAGGAGTCATTGAAATAAATATAAAGCTGCCCATATTTACGATTCAATGTAACTCCAGTCAAAATGCTTTTCTTACTACCTCCTCTCACGCATATATATTTTCACTTTTCTACCCACACATCCGAACTTAAGTTATCAAAGTAGGAAATAGACAATAATTAGAAGTATATAAATTAAATATCATAGGAGTATATTTCCTAATATATTTAACTTTAAATGTTTAGATACTTGTCTAATCAAAATGTATTATAATCCTTTTTTTAGAAACTACATTTTTTATATTCTGCAAGATATATCTCTTAGCAAAAGATATATATGGTATCAAATAGGAGTCATTGAACTAAATATAAAGTTACCCATATTTACGATTCAATGTAACTCCAGTCAAAATACTTTTCTTACTACCTCCTCTCACGTATATATATTTTCAATTTTCTACCCACAACTCCGAATTTAAGTTATCGAAGTAGGATATAGACAATAATTAGAAGTATACAAATTAAATATTAAGGGAGTATATTTCCTAATATATTTAACTTTAAATGTTTGGATACTTGTCTAACCAAAATGTATTATAATCCTTTTTTTTAGAAACTACATTTTTTATATTCTGCAAAATACGTATTTTTTCTTCTTATATTTAAATTTTAAAAAGAAAATGTAAAAATTTTAATAATGTAGACAATTTCATCATATTTATCCAAATATTTTACAAAAAATTTGTTTTATAAAAAAAAGTGTGAAGTTCTGTTGGCTGCTTTCTAAAGTGGTATACAAATATATTTCAACCATAGGTGGTATTGGCAAATAAAAAAATATAAAAAATGCACATAAGCACAAAACTGTTCTTGAATTTCCAACATTTTTAAATAAATTTTACAGAAGAGGGTGATATTTGATAAATTTCTTACATACTTTATATTATTCATATTGCAATTTACTTTTAAAACAATAAAATTGATTAAATTAATGAATCCAAATTACCATGTAAGAATAATTAATCGTGAGATATCGGTGTTCTCATGCTTTAGTATAACATTGGTATCATATTTCACTATTTCAAAAAATAACTTACCGAAATATTTACAAAATGATTGCAGTTTTAGCTGAATTAAAATTAGATAAACTAGTTTATTTGCTGTAAATGAAATGTGCCTCAAGTTTTTTTATATGAATTAAATATTTGATAACCAATATATTTAATTGTTACGTATTTCAGTCGCATGGGACAATTACACTATTTTTGAGGATTTCAATTCCAATTTTTTCTGTAATCGATATCGATATTTCTACTTTAGACTTAAGTAACATATTTATTTTTAAAAATTATGCAAATAGATGTGCGAAATCATGATATGAAGATAATTAATTATAAATAAAATTTTATATAAAACAAATCCAATAAAATTTTATATAAAACAAGTATTTCATATAAAACAAATCAAATAAAATTTTATACAAAACAAGTAGATGAATGTAAGGAGAATTTTTATTTTTTCCTTGGATGATTTTAGCAGTTATGTTAATAATAGTATTTGTGAACGTAAATAAATTAATAATATCAATTATATACAAATAATGAAATGCCAAAGCCCCTTGAAATTGATTGCGTTAAGTATTAATTTCTTACACCATAATCTGAGTAGTTCAAGGAAATTTACCTTTAATATTTTATTTTATAAGCGACATTGAAGAACCGACGCAATTCTGAGTTTATGATTACTAATGTTCAATTTGGCAACCTGTAATTTTAATTCCAACACAGAGTACCAGGGAACACCTGATCAATCATTGGAGCAAACTAGCCTTCGTGGGGGACTTGCATGGAGTATAAAACCACCGAAACCTCTAACGGTTAGCCCGACGGCAAGGGGATCCTGACCCATGATCCGTCTACAACTGAAAATATTTTACGGCAGTACTGAGATCATTGCAAACCATGAGTAGAATTCGTATCAACCTACCACGGCTGGGATTCGAACCTGGATCATTTCATTTGGAGACAAATGGTCGAACACCTGAGCCGCTGTCTCAAGGGAATGAATAACGATATAAAAATTATTCTAAAAGTTTTTATTTTTCCTTTTTATTGCACTGCATCATTTTGTTTATTGTTAAAAAAAAGGAAAAATCTTGAGTGCTATCTACGATCAAATGAGAATAAGTTTGATATAAAAGATAGCTTGTTTAGGCAATTTTATACTGTTGTTTGGTTACTGTTTCAATAACGAGCATCTAGTTTAAGTACGTTGTATAACTGTGAATAACTATATAACGTTGTATAACTATATATATAAAAGATAGCTTGCTTAAGCAATTTTATACTGTTGTTAGGTTACTGTTTCAATAACGAGCATCTAGTTTAAGTACGTTGTATAACTGTGAATAACTATATAACGTTGTATAATTATATATATAAAAGATAGCTTGCTTAGGCAATTTTATACTGTTGTTGCATCAAATAAAACAAAAACCATGAGATTCTGGTNACGTTGTATAACTGTGAATAACTATATAACGTTGTATAACTATATATATAAAAGACAGCTTGCTTAGGCAATTTTATACTGCTGTTAGGTTACTGTTTCAATAACGAGCATCTAGTTTAAGTACGTTGTATAACTGTGTATAACTATATAACGTTGTATAACTATATATGTAAAAGATAGCTTGCTTAGGCAATTTTATACTGTTGTTAGGTTACTGTTTCAATAACGAGCATCTAGTTTAAGTGCGTTGTATAACTGTGCTCGTTAAACAAAAAAAATATTAATATTCATCAAACACTTACTTTGCTCAAAAAATATGGTAAAATATCTTTCTTGATTTATTAAATGACAAGAGAAGATTCAGACTGTTCAGTAGGCAAATCAATAGGTTGATTATTTTAGTTAATTTTCAGATGAGAAAATAAGAAGAATGCTTGGATATTTCCTTAATAAAATACTTTTCCATAATGTTCATTTTAATACATAATGTAGCCAGACAAAGAACCACAATAAAGTTCGTTAATTTTAATGAATTGATCATTGGGTTGGTAATCCGATTAAGTTTCAATTAACAGCTCCTTTCCTCGCTACTTAAACAACCGCGATTTCTTCGTTTAGAGTTACTTAAAAACGAATATCAGACAAGTTCTAGGACATTTTTAAATTAAAATTGACATGGTTGACGTACCAATCGACTGCAAAGTCTGTCCATAATGTCTAATGGGCTGAAAATACAGTCTTTATTAAGAGCAGTTTTCAGTCTTCATGAACAATCTTCATATTGCTAACAAACAGAAACAGTCTTACATAAAACAGTCTTTATTAAAAACAGATACTTGCTATGAACTCCTGTATCAATGTTTGCTTTCTGCGTTACTTCCATATATATCAGCCATTTTCTTTTCATCATTCTTATTTGCCTTAAGTTTCTTTTTTGTTTTAAACATTATACCCGAGATACATTAAATACGGTACTTATTTTTTTAGAACTGGTCCAATGTTTATTATAAATTTTTTATCTGTTCAAAATGCGAGTTCATTAAAATTTTAAATTGTCACGGTACATGACACGTTTTCCTCTGGCATTCACAATGTAATAAAATATTTATAAAAAAATGGCAGATATAAAAGATGATAAGAAAATAGCTTTTTTTCGCCTGAAATGCTTAAAAAATGGAAAATAAAAACTATAACTAAGTAGCGGCTTGTACTGTTTTAAAAATTAACAATCCATTTACCGCCGAAAGTGCTCCACTATAGCTTTTTGTTTAATCAAAAATTTATAATACATGGCATAAAAAAGGTTTTAATATGCCAAATATTTAAACATTTCCGGACAGGAAATTCATATTAGATAAGGTTAGAAAGATCAGCTTGCTTCTTACTCATGTTAGTTTTAACATGAAGGAAAATCACCAATGCATCATACAAGAAGTTTTTTTCTATTTTTCATTTTTTTAATTTTTCTTTCTATTTCGTGTATTATTTTTCGATATTCTAAAGGTTTTGAAAAGGAAAAAAAAACTTTTCTCCGAGCTTTTATCTCAAAAAAAAATTGCGGGGGGCCTTTTATTAGATTTTGGCTTTGGGAAGAAATCGTTTGAAACCGCTGTTGCCACGCGGGAAACAAGAACTTTGAAAGTTTTTGTTTTCATTTTGAGTAGATTATACTTTTCAGGGTTTTATTTTTTGTCCCTATTCGGACGCATTGCTTAGAAGAATGAAGGATAGCCTTTTGCGTGTTCTTTTATGCTGTATAACCGGTTATGTTTAAAGCTTTTTACTCAGAATTTGGCTCCTTTTCAGACTTTAAAAAATCGTCTCAGAGACAGCATTCTCTTGATTTCTTTGTTTCCAAAAGTTTAAACGGCATGTTATCTAAATAAATTTTCATGATAGCGTTTTTTATTCGCCAAGTCTGCTGCATCAGTGACGGTCAACGTTGTAAAAAATAGCCCTTTTCTTAGTGAATGTGGTGCATAAGATTATTTTATAAACATGTATTATAGATAAAACTTTATATGGGGTTGGGAAAGAAGTTTATTATCATGTATGCCTTATTCAAGAATTGAAACATTTATGTAAACATTTAAATAAAATTCATTTACGGCATTTTTATGTACATTTTGAGAAACATGAAATAGCTTTTCTACTAAAACTTGTTTTTTAAAATTGAATTTTTTTTCAAATCTTTGAAATAAAATGTCTGCGTTTAACTATTTTATTGGAAATATAACAAAAAAATCAATTTATGGGGACTCTATGGGGATGCATTTATTTTTTGTTCTAAAGTAGCAAAGTAAAGAGATATATTCGGTGAAAAAATTATAAACCATAATTGTGTCTTAAATAATTCCAACGTATGGAACAGGTATTTAGATGGTATTTACTTTTTTAGAAATACACTTTATAACAAAAAATCGACGCACCAAGAAGCACTCACGCCTACACACTGCCGAGCCAGATTATAGTGGTGCATGGCTCGATCAAGCTGGAATGATGCCGACTGGGGACGTATAGTCCTTAGCGACGAATCCCGCTTCTAACTGTGTCCTGACGATCATCGAAGACGTGTTTGGTGACGCACAGGGCAGAGAGGGATCCTGCTTTCACTAATGCACGCAACACAGGCCCTCAACAAGGCATTATGGTCTGGGATGCCATTTCCTTTGGTCGTCATTAGAGGTACACTTACTGCACAGCGGTACGTCAACGACATCCTAAGACCTGTTTTGCAACCATTCCTTTTGCAGCTCCCTGAGCTGGTTTTTCAGCAGGACAATACCAGACCACATACGGCACGTGTTGCTATGAACTGTCTGCAAGCTTGTCACACTGTTCCTTGGCCTGCCAGATCACCAGATCTCTCCCCCATCGAGCATGTCTGGAATAGGATGGGAAGGCGATTGCATCTGGTGTGGAATGTTGATGACCTCGTTCGACAATTGGATCGAATTTGGCAGGAAATACCGCAAGAGACCATCCGCGAGCTTTATCGGTCTATGCCATGCCGTGTGCCAGCTTGTATCCAGGCTAGAGGCTGGTCAAGACCTTATTGAACTTGTTACTGTAACACTGCGATAAATTAGTCAATTGTTCGGAAATTTTAATCATTTACTATTCTGTACATTGTCTTTCTATCCACCAATTTTCGTTTCAATCGGACTACTCCTTCTTGGTGCGTCGATTTTTTTGTTATAGAGTGTACTTAATTAGTAGTTAAATGACTTTTTCTTGATATTCTGATTATATTCATAAATTTTTTGATTACAGTCATTATTTTTTACTTGTTAAAATGCGTCTAACACTATGTCTAATAAAGATCTAAAAAGAAAGCCAAAATTGCCACCCAGTCATGAAGAAATTTTGGATATTGTCAACCTAATTTTCGTTTTAACTAGGATAGCCGTTTAAAACGAAGAGTTGATAACATCGCACTTACTTGGGAACCGGAGAGAAAACGTAAAAAAAAGGAAGGCCGAGACTTACTTGGCAGAGATGCACTTACCAAGATCTGCGTAAAGCAAAACTAAATGGATGGGAGGCGACAGGAGGACTAGGTCAGGAGCGGGGTACCTGGAGAAAGAGACTTGAAAGTTTTTGTGCCAGCCAAGATGATAGTTAGGTTGGTAGGTAAAATGTAATAATTTGTAATCAGAGTCAGGTAAAGTTGGCTTTATAATAGACAATTTAGCTTAGTATTTGCTATTTAAATGTTATAAAGCTCATTTATATACATTTTCTATTTATGCTTCTTTTTTTACTAATTTGTGGTTTCTATACATATTCTTCTAAAATTTTCATACATATATTATTGTAAAATACATATATTATTGTTCCTATACTTTTATCCGTTTTCTGTTCTATTGATGGATTAACAAATCTCTTGATACTTATTTATCAGTTTCTAATTATAAACTTTCATCAAAATTGAAAAAAATTAACTCTTAATTTAAAAATTACTCGTTTTGCGTATTAATCAATACGCAATTTAAAAATATCCTTTAACGCGATGTTTATTGGTTTCGAATTATAAAACAATGACCATTACTGGAAAAGTTAAAGTGGCTGAGATAGTTTTTACGTCAATTTGAAGTTTGAAATTGATTCGAACTTAAAGAATATCAATGAAATATTTTGTGAGAAAAAGTAAAGCATCAAAGAGAACCAATATAGGAAAAAATCTTCTTGCTCCCCTTATGACAAACGGTAACAGAAACAAGGCATTATCCATGGATCAACGGATAATTGATTACCATACAGGTATTCTAAGATTACAAGCTTAGTATAGGGAGACACATTGTCAACTACCCACGCCATAGCCTAAAGGCTCATGCTAAATTTGAGAGCCTAAGTTATGATTAGATGCACCTAATTACGAATGTTACTAAGTAAACAACAAATAGGTGTACGGTTGCTTACAGAGAACGACCCATCTAAAACGCAAATAAATAAATAGGGAAAAGAATAATAATAAAATAAATAAATTAATAATTTTCAGCTAAAAATGTGAACTACACCATGTTACATTAATTTGTTTATGCAAGGTGTTACGTAATGGCCATCCTTAATATGCATTTTTAGGTTTCTTCCCCTAAATGGAGTCAAAAACTACACACGCTAGAGGTTTCAAATTAATATGAGCGAGGAAAATACTGACACTCATGAATTATGATGAATAATTTCTGAGAAAGATGGAACCGACAACAATAAGACATTTTTTTATTGTAATGGACAGGAAAGAAGAGTTTGTAAACAATTCTGAAGAAAACTTCAAGGTTTTATCAAGATACAAAACAGGTTTCGATGTTCTTCATAAACTGATGTCAATCGCTTCATTTAGTTTCGTTTTAATAATGATCTGCGAGCCCTAATATGCAAGCTTCATCCGCAAGGATTCGCAAAATATGCATTAAGAGCAGCAATTGTGAAACATTCTATATATTACCATTGTGCCAAACAGATTAGTGTTTAAATTACTAATGATTACATTGTTGTAATGTATAACTTTTTCTCACACGGGGGATGGCTTTTATTTCAGCATTGCTCGTGGAAGAAAAAATATTGAGTCTATAATTTCGAAAACACAGTTATGATTTTATTGAAAAGTAAACTTTCAAATAATTTACAAGAACACACAATGTATTTTTCATAGTTTCACATTTTATTACAAAACTTGATTATGAATAGTGAAAACAAATTATCACTAAAAATCAAATCTCGATCTCACTTGCTTAAATCTCTTTTCAGATAATATAAAGGTAATGATTGATGTTGCTTGGCAACAGATGTCCAAACTTTAAAATTGTGTACTGTACAAATACACTATTGACATAGGTATAATGATATAAGAGAGCATTTATATGAAGCTTCTCCGCCATACACTCCTCCACACACAAACAAACATAATACTTCTAATAAATTGTATTTATTTTAAACTATAGCTTTGAAACTTATTCCAACATAATTCCAAATATATTAAAATACCAATATATTAAATACCAATAATTTAAATAGTTTAATCACTGTATTACTAGCACCAGCAAATCTTTTTTTTTTTCAGTGTGGAAATCACGTCATTGACAGAACTGAAACTAGTTTTAGACACTTAATAAATAATTCCAAAAACCTGAAGTGGTGAGATATTACTAGATTACAAACTTCATTTGCTTCAAAGATATATAAATAGTAAATAGCTTTCAACATGTTTTAAGTGCTCAAAAACAGGGGTAATTTTTCATGACTTGCATGGAGGCCTGTTTTTGAGCACTTGAAACATGCGGATGTTATTTCCTATCTATATATTTTTGAATCGAATAAAGTTTTTAATCTGTTAAAAGTTTTTAACATATTTCTAAGTTAATAGAAGATGCATTACTGATATGTAATAGCAATTATAATAATAATACATAATATAAATTTAAATATCTTTCAACCCCGTGTTTATTCATTTCTTAAATTAATGTTTATTTAAGCATATAAACAAATATGTAACAAAATTTTAAAATGATAGAAACAAAACTTTAAAATGATTGAAAATTTTATTTTTTGTTTTATGGAGCATTTTAAAGCAAAAACTTTAATTAATTTTAACTAACAAAGATACAAATATCATATTTTTTGAAACATTCGTATAAAAATTAAAAAAAATTTAAATATATTAATTAGAATTTCTTATTAGTTTCCCCAAGAATACATAATGAATTTCTTACTAATTTTATTATAAATTTTTTAAATTAAAAAAAATATGAGTTGATATATAAGGAGCATAATTACAAAATAAATAAGTGCAGGCGTCAATAAATTTAATTAAGAATTATTTATTAGGATTTCCCCTTAATGAACTAATGCGTAATAATAATTCCTTTTCTTTAAAAATTAGATATTAAGTAAAAAAATGAAAGAATCTTGTTACTAAAATCGAAAACAAATATCTTTCTGTAAAAAAAATCATTTATAATTTAACTTTCATTGTTTAATTAGGAATTATTTATGTCAAAAAAGTACATCTAAGAAATAACTAAAATACCTTTGTAAATTGAAATTATTTTAAATTACTTTCTAATTAAGATTACGATAATTAAGAAGGCATTCTTTTTTTAATAATTACAAAAAATCTTTCTACCCATTGCAGTACTTTTAGGGGAAGTTGATGATAAATATATTTGTATTATAATACAATAACCAGTATATTCCTACGATGAAAATCAAAATATATTTTTTCATGAAATGTTAGATTTGAATGTGTCTTATCCTCTTGCGTAGTTCCTGTACTTCAATAAATTCGAAATGTCCTATAAATTCATCATATCCTGGAATGAATTCAGTTCCATTTCCTGAAGTATTCGAATGAAATATTTACAATAGATGAAAGATGAACACAATACCCTGTTTGAAGGGTACTGAAATCTCGTGTTTAAATTGTCAATTGTGCATTTTCAGAAGAGCAGCTGTACACGAAGTGAAACGAAATGAGGCTTTTCTTTCGCAGAGAAAGGAAAGCAACGGGAAAGTGTTGTTTATTCAAACAGACGTTCGAAGTCTTTGATTAGCACCACACACAAAATGCACTTATCGCAGAAAAGGGTTTAAGAGGAACCTGGAGAACAGGCGTATTTCTTATTTGGAGTGAAGTGGTGTTGATTTCCATGACATGGTTGCCCATCTATCTTTAGTTCTCTCGTATTTTAAAGATAGTTGATGGGAGCAGAAATTAATATTTCATAAAACCTGTGGGGAAAAATAAATTTTGTTAATTATCTAGCTTGAATATTTTTTTCTTTCAAAAAGTACATAATGCTAAAGCTGTTTCACTAAAAAAACATGTGAAGCGTAAGCAATCTATGGAAAAAACCAACGCAGCTAGAAGCGTTTTAAGATTTTATCCAAATTGAGAAGTAGTGTAGCGCAGTGTATTCATATAGGATATTTTCTCAAATATCCTATATGATAATAATATTGTTTGAGCTTAAATAAAAAGAAGTATAACTGTCTTGATGTACAAAAATTGAAATAAAGGTTTCAACGGCATGGTATAAATTAAAAAAAATGCAAATTGTAATGAATGGTTTGTTGTTGTTGTGGCTTATCCTCCAATTCCTGAAGAAGTCAGACAAGGAACATCAGACCGTTGATCCTAAGAAAATCGAGAACCAGAAGGAGGGATAAGTATATATCCTTTCTGGAAAGTCCCGAACAGTCCAGGATGTGTTCGGGAGAAGACTGTTCAGTTTGACATTTGGAGCAGACCTCGAAGAATCTCCTGCCCACGAAAAATGAGAGACTTTTTGTGTGACAGCTTGCTAATCTGGAAATTGCGGTTTTAAAAGCTCAGTCACAATTAAGGGCGAATGAAGAACCTGGCTCTTTGTCCGCATACCAGTCATGGCAGGGAGGAATCTTCCACCCCTTCGAAATTTCAGAATTAACAATGGAGTGATGTTCTAGGAAGGTAAGAGTTGAAGAGGAAGGATTAGCGTGATAACAGCCCTCCTTGGCCAGTCCATCCGCCTGCCCATTGCCGTATATGTCAACATGAGATGGGATCCACTGAAAATAAACATCGTGGAATTTTGAAATGAATGGTTTGCAAAAATCGTCAGCACTCAAAATGGCCCTCTACAGACAGATAGAAGATAGTCTTTAGATGTAAAAACTTAGGACTATAAACAGCTCTGTGAATTTACTGCTCGATTGTTATGTTGGTAATTGTTTTGCGATTGTTATGTTGGTAAATTTTAATAAATTATCAAAGACTTTTACCCGAAACTGTTTTTTTTTTACCCTTTATTTACTCAATCATTATAAAAGAAAATTTATATCAAAATTTAATCCTAAATGATGCACAGTGTACTTACAATGTACATTTCAGTTAATAAATATCCAGAATCATATTATTGAAGCTAATAATGAAGGCCTTATGTCAAGTTTCACTAACGTAATATTAGTAGTTATCTAGTTTAAATAAATTTTTATTTAGATTTTTCTGAAAAGATGCATAGCAGTAAAAGTCTTTTGTTGTAGGAAAAAATGAAAGAATATTCTCAGAGGAAAGCCATGGAAAAGTACCAATTCAAAATATGACTTTCATCTTAAATGATAAATAGTGTATTCATATTGTAAATTTTAATCAATAAATGCTCATATTCATATTATTAGATCTTGGATCTAACTAAAAAAACAAAATCCTTGAGTCAATTTTATAGAAAAAAAAATTTAGCTATCGAAGTTTAAAAATTTTTGTGTAGCTTTTTTTCACAATATACGCTGTTGTTGTTGTTGTTCATTTACGTCGTAGTAGAGCTGTACAATGGGCTATTGGCGACGGTCTGGGAAACATCCCTGAGGATGATCCGAAGACATGCCATCACAATTTTGATCCTCTGCAGAGGGGATGGCACCCCCGTTTCGATAGCCCGCGACCTTCACGCGAAGTCAAGCACTTTCCGGTAGCACAGTTTAACGAGGACCAATACCGCACACCCTCGGTCCCTACGCAGACTGATNCGGAGGGGATGGCACCCCCGCTTCGGTAGCCCGACGACCTGCGCGCGCCCGATAGCACTTTACGGTAGCACAGTTTAACGAGGACCAATACCGCACACCCTCGGTCCCTACGCAGACTGATCCAAGTGGTCACCCACCCGCACACTGACTGCAGCCAGTGATGCTTGACTTCGGTAATCTGATGGGAACCGTGTCTTAATCAGTCCACTGCGGGACCACAATATACGCAATTGTCAAAGTAGTTTGTTGTTAAAATTAAAAGAACGTTTTCAAAAAGAAGGATTCTATTTAAAACTAAATAATGGATAACAAGGCTCGTCTAACTTTAAGCCTAATTTATAACTTGCAAGCTTACGGGATATTTGATAAATTTATATTCTGATTCGTATATTGGAGTGTAACTCAAACATAGAAAAACCTTTGAAATATTTTAGTCAAATTTTAAAGAAATCTCGCTAAAAAAGGACGGTACTGGATTCTACCGAACTGCTATTTACACCGCAGGTAGCAAACATGTCGAGAAAGTGAGCTTAAGACTTCTATTTAATATGCAAGCGTCGGTTGCTGGGGGAACAATGTAAACCGAAAAATCCAGGTGTACTCTGAAGAAAATATAGGTTCATGTTATTTAATAAGAAACTTCTTTAGTTGGAAAAGACTTAAACTTTCATTCTTTAGTTTGCACTATTTTTGTCTTCTTTGAGGCCTTTTTGTCGTATTCTATAGAATAAAATTTAATTTCGATTCATAATGCCGAAAATTCTAATCCGGTTTGCAAGATTTGCTTGTTGGGAATCTAAAAATTGCTATTTATTAAAGGTAAATGGAACATAAAGGGCAAAACTACTTAAGGCGGTTGGCTTAATTACAAGTCGCTGATCGATGCATTCATGACTGTCAACTATCTAGAAGCAAAAGAAGTTAATAATTAATATAATAATACTACTTCAAAGTATATCTTTTTTTTTTCCTTGGAAGATATTTCTTGAAATTTTTCATACTCAAGACATTTTTAAAACAATTTTTCACTGTTTTGAAGTCAGATGAAGTCAGATTCATGTGATCTCAAATGCAATAATTGTATTGCATCTTAATATGTCTGATATTCTACAGTTAATATATATTTGCCTCATACTGAGTGCTTCGTATGGCGTCAATCCACTGACGTTCCTCACCAAATTACAAACTGTTTACGTTGGTTTTTCATTTTGTTTACATTTTATGGGATTCTCGACATCCATCGCATGTTTGCAGAATTATCTACTACAACACCAGATTTTCTGATGTTTTATAACATACATTTAAGATTTTTGTGACAATCATCCACAGCTTATTTTCAGTTTAACTATCTGGGGCATCTGTTAAGTTTAAATTAATTAAGATATATACCGCAGTAGTTCTAGACATTAACTCTTTTTTTTACTTCTCATGTCACTCCAGAGCTGCAAAACGAAAGGTTATTTTACTGACGATATGTTTGTGTAGTGAATTGTGACTGCAATGTTGGAGTTTGCAATCTCATGTCAGTGTTGTCTAGCAAAGTTATCTTACATGCAATATTAAGGTCGACTCTAGTATATTGTAACTACATTGTTTGAGTTTGAAATCTCAGGTTACTTTTATCTAGCGAAGTTGTCTTACAAGTAATATTAATGTCGACTGTAATAAAATCTAGTGGGGATACTAATGTTGCAGCTAGTAATCTCAGATTTCTGTTGTCTAGCTAAGTTACTTAACATGCAATATTAAGCTCAATTCCAGTTGACTTGTTGATGTGTACAAGTGTATTTTAAATTGATTTTTAAAAACTCGCGATACCTCTTAACGATTTGAAATAATTTTGCCCATGAACTCTTACAATACTTGAATCGTTTGATGATTCATTATTTCCCATAATAAAAGGTGTCAATTATTTTCTAAAACACAATTGTTTTTATTTTTTCCAACTCATGCTTCACAGTGCTGCATATTTCAATTGAATAAAAGTTAAACTATGCTGTTAAAGATAATTTTTAATCTACTTAATGTGATAATGCAACTAATATTTCTGATATAAAACATGATTGTTTTAATTTTTTCTAACTGACGCTTCACAGTGCAGAGTATTTTAATTGAATAAAAGTTAAACTATACTGTTAAAGATAATTTTTAATCTACTTAATGCAACAATGCAAGTAATATTTCTGATATGTATAAATTTAACTTAGCGACAAAAAATAATTGCAATATTTTTGGAAATTTTTAAATTTTGCAAATTAAGATTGTATAGAATTGATATAAGAGCAGCAGACATGCATACATATGATTTATAATTGAAAATTCTATAAGTTTATATTGCATATCTTCATAGATATTTTATTCTGTGTGTAAGTTTTGTATTGTTAAATTAATCTTTCAACAAAAAAAAATCTTAAAATGCCCACAACAAAGTTTTATAGTTTTATTCGAATGTACATAGCTATTTTGTTACTATGTTATCAAATTTATAAAGAATGAATAAACTTTTCTTTACTAAATTGAATTCATTTTTTTCTGTTGCATAGAATGAATAAAAAATTCTAAATACCTCTCAGATATTTTTAAAATAGCGGCGTAAGAGAAAAAAAAAAGAAGAAAAAAATCACGGAAATCTCGACAAAAGATTTCCCAAGGGGTAACTAAACACCGCAGCACAGAAAAAGCAAAGATTTTCTGAACGAAGCAACTGTCGAGGGGGAAAAACTACATTAAAAATATTTAGTTACTTTAGACTGTTTACTTTTCAAACTTTCTTAAAGTTAGATATACTGTAACAGAAAAACAGAGCCATTCTAATGTTGTAAAAAACACCATAATATTTTGAGCCAACTTAAAATTTATTGAATACGTAACGCTTCTTCCATTTTAATTCTCTTATTACGAAAATATTTCATATTTTTTCACTGATATTTTAAACAAGATTGAAAAATTATTGAATACGCAGCCATTGTTTTTTTTCTTCCTTTTTTTCTGATTGCAATGATATCGAATAGGTAGCATGTTGTCATTTACTGCTACTTTTTAAGATTTTTCTCTGATATTTAATATTTCTAAAGCACGTCAAATTCTTTTTTCCAATAAGTTACCATTTTTCAGATTAATTATTGATTTGTTACTAAAATTTGTATTTTACAACTTATCCTGAGCCCCCCAGGTGGCCGAGTGTTTAGCGTGCCTGACTGAGAAGCCACTGGCTGCGGGTTTGAATCCCGCTCTGGGCATGGATGTTTATCTCTCTCTGTGTTGTCTTCCGATATGAGTATGTATGAAAGTGGCCCACCCTATGAACGGGTATTTGTGGCAGTGTGGCGTGGGTAATGCTGCTCACTTCCGTGACTTTGGTTCACAGGTGCCCACTGGGTAACGATAAATGAGCAACACTTCCGGCATCTTCTAAGGCGAAGAAGGACAGTTCAGTGCCTGCCGTAATTAGAAAAAAAAACTTATCCAGAAAAGCCACAAATACGGATGAAAAAACAACAAAAATGTCACTCATCTAAATCTAAACATTATTTTTAAAAATTTCTCCTAAATCTTCGGCCGAACACAAGCATTATTAGTTAGTCAATAAATAAAAATTAGGTTACATTGTAATTTTTTATCAGCTCAATATGAATCTCTGTGGTTGTATAGCTTAATTATTTTGATTCATAAAAGAAGGTTTAATTATTAAAAGGTTTCAGAATAGACATTATGTGAGCAGAAACATTTAGATACCTCATTAGAAGTTAATTTCCACTTTGTTTCATACGTCTGTCTGTCTGTTTTTTGGTTTGTTCGTCGCTCGAGGGATCGTCCACTCAGCTCGAAGTGTTGTCGTTCCAGATGTAGGCGTTGAAACTGGTGAGAGTGTATGCAGGGGCACTGGTGGATGCTGATTTGGAGAAGTGTACTCCCTTAAAGGTTGTAGAGGACCTGTTGGCATCTGAGGAACAGAAGGAGAAGGCACCTGCTTAAGTAATGGTCTCTGATGAACACCCTAATCAGAAAGGACGAGCATTTTTTAGAAACTTCTACAACTTATTGTTACTTAGATGATTTTAGAATCAATCCAAAATTAAGGTATAGGATTTCAAAGTTAAGGTATGGAATTCCCAAGTGAAAGTTTTACAGAATGAAAGATCGATTGCACGCAATTTTTTTCTTAATCGCATAACATGACACCAGAACTTCTAAACAAACTATAATTACAAATTAACTTTCTTTTTTCAATCTTTGAGCTATAAGAAAGTAATAACGACGTTGATCTTACAATTCGCAGTGCGCGGGGCAAAAATACAGTCAAGTTCTATACCATTCAGTGATATTAGTCGTAAACGCTTATGTACTCTCAGATCAAAAGTTTGAATGTCAGTTGAAATCTCGAAAGAATTACCAGAAGATGTTGATTTAGATTTTCTGTGAAAATTCTATGGGGTTTTTGGAGAAAGAAAACGAATGTCAGATAGAATTGTTAACAGAAAGAACAATAGAACTGTTAGAGAAGTAAAGGAGAAGAAAACAGAATTGGAATAATTCAGATCAGAAAGATTTTTTCCGACAGATCAGACTCAATATATAAAATTAAGAAAGAATATTAAAAAATCGGCAGAGATGGTCTAGAAAATTGCATGCCGGATTTTTGCCAGAAAACCAAGAGGTTGCTGGCTGAGGCGAAGCAAGCAGACATTATCAGAACCTTAAAATATTACAGGAAAGGATGCAAACGAACGTTGAGCCTAATACAAGCAGGGTAGCTAAATATAGCTGAAATTACCCTGCTTGTATTAGGCTGAATCCGTAGAGATTATTTAAGAGATATTTATTATTATCAATAAATTCATTAATATCAATAAATTCATTAATATCAATAAATTCATTAATATCAATAAATGTCTTTATGATGGAAGTAAAGCACAGTTTGAGGTAGATTAGGTACTTACAGACTTTGACGCTCTAACAGGAGTAATATAGGGATACGCATTATCTGGGTTTTTTCTTCCTCTCTTGTCATTGACTTGATAATAAAGAATTCCACTTAAGAGCGAAAAAAAAAAACAGATGGAACTTAACGCCACACTTAAACATTTTGTTTACGCCATGAGAATTAATGCAAAATATAATAATAGGAGGAAAAAAATGAAGAAGTGATTATTTCATCTGTCTTAGAAAAATAGTAAACAATCAAGAAGGTAACAGTGATTATATTACGATTTTTTTGCTGTTTTTTTCTTTAACGTTAATTAGCTGAACTGCAAATTATCTATAAGTTAAAGGCGTAATTTTTTGCAGTTCGCCAATGCTACAAAATTAATATCCAAGAATTAATATTCAACTCCTTACGTTACATATGTAGTTGTTTATTTAGATTTATGCCTGGACTCTATTGCAAATGCCTGTACAAAAAAGAAGCAGTTGTTATTTAGAAAAACATTTATGTTTACTTTCCCCCAGTGAGAACAGAGGCAGTAAAACTGTAGAATAAAAGATGGATTGCAAGCAATTTTTTTCTTAACTACATAACATACCGAAACTTCTAAGCAAAATATGATCACAACTCTAGCTTTCCTTTTTTTTTCAAGCTTTGAGTTGAGCAGAAAGCAATAACAACGTTGATCTTACAATTCGCAGTAGGCGGGGCAAAAACACAGTCAAGTTCTATACCGTGAAGCGGTGTTAGTCACAAATCCTTTCGTACGCTCAGAACAATAGTCTGGATATCAGTTTAAATCCCGAAAGAATTACCAGAAGATGTTGATTTAGGTGGTTGAATCTTACAAGAGACGATTCACGACTGGCATAATTCACCCCAAATGGTCGTTCTAGTGTCTTTTGCAGCATTTCTGGAAGGCACAGTTGCATGAAAAAGAATACCCAATGGCTCAAAATAAATAAATAAGGGCAAAAATAGTAATAAAAATAGAACAAAAACAGAAAGAAAAACTCTGGGAGCGAGAGTAGAATTTACGAGCCGGACGCGGTACTTATCACAAGCAGACTTAAAAGTTAGATTTTTGTTTTCGAATTTCCCTATTTTTTCATTTCCTCTGAGAGCTGTGTTTGATAATGTTTATTGCCATAAAAACTAATAAAAATGAGATAAAGATGGGGGATAGTATTTATTTACGTTTTCCGGTACGAATGTTGGAAGTTGTAGTTATTTTTTCTAGCTTTGGTTGTTCATTATAAAGCAATATGTTTTCAATTTTCTTTCACGTCGTAAAACTTTTAAAAGATAAGAGAATGTTGAAATATGAGTCAAAAATCATTTAAAAGATTTGTTTTTGTGATTTTATCTTTTTTTATTTCTTCCCAAGCATTGCGTGTGTTTTTGTTTATTTTCGTTTTGTTACACATTTTTACTCAGTTTGCATTCAGCATTCCGAAAAGAAATAAATGTGGACTATAAATAAAAATTTAACATTTTTGCACAATTTACAAATCCAACGGAGCGTTGGATGTATCAAATCCGAAAGTTAAAAAACAAAATTGCAAGTAAATACAATATTTCATTTTCGAGAATTTAAATCTTTGTTATCGAACCTTTTAAATAAATATTTTGTTCTGAAACCGAAATAAAAGTATTAATCTTTTTTAAATAAAAAAAGAAAGGAAAAGGAAAGAAAAAGCCTCATTTATCTCTGAGAATGAAAAAAAAAACCGAAAATAAATTTTGTCGATGGTTTTTCTTAATGAATTATATAAGGTACTTCGGGGAAACGATAGCTAATGTTAAAAAATAAAGGCAATTACGATTTTTATTAAATAAACTAAAGGGATTTAATTAATTCTGTTCCCGAAAAATGTTCAAATCAAATATGTTAGTTAAATATATGAAAAAGTAGATCAGTCAATTGTAGAATACTAGATTGCAAGAGAATATTTAAAATTGTAAATGCAAATATTAATAATCAATATTATGTAAACAATTAATTTTCCCTTTTATTTTTATTTTCTTTTTATTTAAAATAATAGATAATAATTAGTGATCCATTTGGAATTTTCTTTCGAATGATTTTTAAAAACGTATGTTGCTTGCTATCCTAATTTAATATTAACAGATGTTTTAAAAGTGTTTTAGGTGTTTGACTGTATGGCGAAATGGGTTTAAGCAGCTTTGCGTTGATTCAAAATGTCATAGGGAACTCTTGATAAACTCATCAAATTGAGCTAATACTAACTTAAACGAGATTTGAAAATTAGTGATATAATTCGAGGTCGTGGGAATGTTATTTTCCAAATGAAGGCAAACTCTCCTAACAGGGACTAGGTACATTCAGTTTCGTAACTAATTGTAAAAACTTTCTTTTTTGTCTATTAAAACTTTTGCACAATATTTTGTTAATCAAAATACTATTAGTTTAACACCTTCTACAAAAACAAAAAAAGAGAAAAAAATTTTCGAAAGTTCTTCTATTCTTCAAACATTTCTTAGATTTCTCTGAACTCTTTTTAGAATTCTTTTACAATTTTATTAGAAACTACTCTCGATCCAGATATACGAAAAATGCTGTATATCAATTAACTCGAAAAATTTGCGAGCTAAATTAAATTTAAGAATAAGTTTAACGACACAAAAAGAAAACGAATTTTTAAGCATTCCTAGCTTAGCCTTCTTCAGTGGCGCTCTTGCAACGCTGCTTTTCTTGAAATTTCATCATGAAAAAAATATTAAATGTGATGAATGTGAAACTAATGAATGTGAATACGTACCCAGCTACCGGGAGCATAATCCATACTACTGAAGGCTGTATTGGTTTCATTTACCAATCTCGTTTCCCATGGTAAACCGTCTCCATGTCTGTCTGGTTTGTGTATATCTCCAATTTTGAGAGAGTCTGATGTCATTTCTACACCTTGAAAAAAGTAATATTCATATAAGAAAATAATATTCATTAAGTTTGATGATAAATAATATTCATTAAGTTTGTTATAACACAATATTTACAAGTTAAAGTAGTCGTTAGCCATTTGAAGTGATGAGACATTTTTTTTTTAAGTTTTCATTTTATCAGTTTGATACTTAAAAATAAGAATATTTTTTGTTAATTAATAACAAATTCAAGGAGGAATTTTTTTAAATTCTTATTTTGAAGTTTGTTGAAATTCACCATTTCTGCAGATTTTTCTCACACGCAGAAAAGGTATTAACGGTAAAGTGAAACATAGTTATTTCAAATTAAAAAAGAGTAAATGCAAAGTTCTGCCCTGTTTGCACTCCATGAAAACTATAATAAATTTAAAGTGCTTTTTTTCTGAAATTTCTTAACAATAATAAGTGATATTTATGATACATATACAAAAGTGTTGTTTTATATACATAATACGTATATATATATAATACATACTTTAAAATGACGTAAAAAATTGCATACCTAACAATTAAATATTATTATTAAATAAAATAATAAAAAAAAATGGTCGAAAACTTTCAATTGCTTTCCTGATCAAACAATAGGGGCCATATTTTTCAGATTGTGGCTATCCCTTATATTTTAGGAGTCAGAAATCCGAATTCGTCGAAAGAAAAGTATGTTTTTTCAGAGAAAGTACGGTTTTGTGTCTAATTTAGTAATTGAAAAATATCATCAGCACTAATTAATTAGCATATTAGAGGTTACCCCCTTGAACCATTAAGATTGAGTCTTAGAAAGTGAATATGCGATCAGTAAATCGAAAGTTATTCAGAGCAGTCCGTCTTTTTCTTCCTTTTTTTCTGTATATAAAAATATTTTCCGCGGTGTATAAAAATATACTGCTTGACCCATGTTAAAATCAATATCATATTCGAGAATTGTCTGATACTCGTTTTGAGACATTATTTGTGAGATAACAGTCATTAAGTTTAAGGAAATAATAAATAATTGATTTAAAGTGTGTAGTAAAAAATATTTAGAAAGTAAGTTGATTGATACTTTGATAAAAATAATAGGTAGATTTATAGATATGTGGGGGCGGAGTTATCGACCATGGCAACCTTCATCTATCAAAAGGAACCTCGTGATTGAATCAAGTTAACAAGTCTTATATACCAGTGAATTAATTTTAATTTTCGTAGAATAGAATTCGATGAACGGATACCACTAGTTGCTGCACTTGTGAAAGAGCAGGAGAGCTGGTTTTAAGGTCGCCGGGTTTTTGAGGACTGAATGTGAGAGGTGTATTAACTTCACAGTCGTAGTCGTTCCTGTGTTGCCATTAACAGTCGAGTGTATGCAGGCAGACGTTGCGTTTAATCGAGACGAGACTGAGTAGCAACAGCGTAAGGAGGTGGATAATGTCGCAGACACAAGTAGCAAGTCAACTGTTCAATGAGGACTATCCATCGAAGTAGGCGTTACCAGAAAGAAGTGGGCGTTACTGCGTGTTCAAATCATGTCCGAAGGTCACCAACGTGGGGAGTTATCGACCATGCCAGAGTTCATCTATCAAAAGGTACCTCATGATTGAATCAAGAGCTAGCATGTCTAATATACCAGTGAATTGATGCTTAATTTTCGTAGTGGTAGTTACGCCACAGATCAAAAGTTTTTGCAAATGTTGTATTATATTGGAATTAAATTAGTAGATCAAAAGTTCTATAGATATACCATGTGTGATGAGTTCAAAAAGAGCAACTCTGTTAGAATTCAAAAATGGTGGAAAGACAAAATATCTGTAATATCAAACTGAATCAGACTTGAAATGGAGACTGAGTGATGAACCGACCTTTAACCAAACGTTGTCTTGTGACCCCCTAGTGGAATGCCATTAGAATACATTGTCTTAAAAAAGTTCCTTAGGCTTTACATAATGCATAGAGTAGCACAACGTATATCGTTTTGTAAAAATTTATTCTTTAACGAATTTTAAAGTCCATATATATATATATACANATATATATATATATATATAACTATATATATATAAGAAAATAGCGAGCACTTCTCTCATAATAAAGCAATATCGTTTTTAAAAGTATTGACTGTACGTTCTTTATTATAAGTGTTTTTCATTATTTTATTATGACTATTATTTTCTACATTTATGATATACATTATGAAATAATTTCTCTCATTATTTTAAGACGAATTATTATAGTTTTTGAGTAATTTAGTTAAACACATTCATGAAAACTTATAAATATTCAGTTTCTGATACAAAAGCCTAACTATTATTTTCTAATTTAAATAAATCGTTATTTAAGAAAATCCAAAGAAAAGTTTATATATTCTTTTCTCCATTATCGTAAAATCCCTCATAATCTGAATATTACTTCTTATTCAATAAATACTTTCGCTAATTTAAGAAAAAATGAAAACTTAAGTACTTAATTATCTTAAGGCTTTTAATATGACGCAAATATTGTAAAAGTTTATTACTATCTTTCTCTGTTTCTGATGATTCAATTTAATCTATTTTTTAGTTGAAAATTTAATACTCTAATTTAAATACTTTGCTGTAATAATAATTTTAAATAATCATAGAAGCTTATAAATATTCTTTTCCATTATAGCGAAATCATTAACAATCTGATAATAACTTTTTCTCAATAACTCAGCAAATGTTCGATTTAACGTATAAGTGACATCCTTCTCTGCGTGGGATATACAGTTAAGACTAAAACAATAATGCATTCTATTCTTTAAAACGAACAATAAACTGATTTATCTTTTTGGACATTAAGTTTAACACAAGAAAGTTTATGGATATCCTGGCTAAATATAGTCGAACTTTCATTTTACAATATAATTCTCTAATTTAAATACGTTGTTATTCTATGCATTTTAAATTAACGCATAGAGAAGTTTATGAATGTTCTTCTCCGTTACAGCGAAATCACTAACAATCTGAAGATAACTTCTTCACGATGGCTTGGCGCATGTTTGAGATTGTCTAAGAGAGAGAGAGAGCTATAAAGGGAGTGGAGTCTTTTATCATCGTCAAAGAGAAATGTAACGGTCATATCTTCCGAGCCAACTGTTCATCACATTAATCACAGATGTATAATTCTCAGCTAAATTATAACTAAAAGCTCTTAACTTAGGGCGTTGTCTTCCAGAAAATGGTGATATTGCGTTTGTTCAAGAAGTCCAGATACGATTACAGTTACTGAAATAAAAAGGAGTTATAGGAAGAAAATTTACTTTAGTTTTTAAGCTGTTATTAATTATTCGGACATTCATAATTTTGTTATTAAAAATAAAGAAAATGTTACAGTATGGTTGTAGTATACTGATAAAAAAAGTTATTTCTTTCTTTGAAGAAAAGTTTTCCCAATTATAGTTTTAGAATGTTGCATGAGAGAAAAAAAACAAAGACATTTATTTCTTTTTAAAACTTGTTTTTTGAAGATAGATTTTTATAAGAATAGAATTTCAATATCTTCATTTTATATTGGGAAAATGATCAATTTCTGTTTTAATTCAGAAAATTAAACATAGTCCAAATAAGTATACAGAATTGAAGCTCAGAGTAAAGCATTTTGTTTACATTTAAGGAATAAAAAATTTTAGGTAAAAAGAAATTCATTTAAAGATGATGATTAATTTAACTTATTTTATTTTTTCTTACGTTTGAAACATAATGAGGGAATAAAATGAGTTGGAGCTACTGGAGGCAGCGTACTCAAAATTATATCAACTTATTAAACGTAAACAATGATTTAACTACCAACTTTTCAAAACCCATTTTATACCTTCCTTGTGAAGTCAAAATTTTTGTTTAAACTATTTTAATTATTCTTCAAAAAAGCAATTAACAACAGAAAAAATTAAAACCTGGAGAATAATGCTATTAATTCATGATTTTTAGGAAGTTAAAATATCCTTTTTGGGTCTGAATTGACCGCTCTGCATCATTCAGACTCTTAATTTTTTTTATTCATCTTTAGTATGAATTTTCCTTCTGTTGAAAAAGTTGCAATAAAAAATACAGCCCGGGATTCATTATAAAATAATTTGTAATAAATTCAAAAGTTTATTTTCAAAATTTTTATTTAAAAAGAAGTTTTTTTTGTTATAAAGAAAAGAAAAAAAAAATATGGAATATCTCTCTTCTCCTAAAATTCAAACCAATTGAACTTTCTCTTAACTATTTTCGAATGGTAGTGGTCAGGTTATTTTGATACGCTAACCAAAAGCTCCAAGTCAGAAAACTCACTCATTATTTTTATTACTTACTATTTAATAGCTAGTTAAGAAATTGTAAATATATTTATATGCAAACATTGTGAGTAATTTCAATTGCAATTAGTATTCTATCAGTACTAAGAGAATAGTTAATAATTAAATTTCAAAATGTATTGTTTATTCCGTTATAAAATGCGGATTTCATAAGAAATTACGTTGTATCAGTTTCCTACATATAATTATTGAATTTTCGAAATAAATTACATTAAATAATTAAAAAATATGCTTTGTTTTGCATTAATTTTTTTTAAGACAATGAACTTACAGTTTATTTTTTTTACTTTAACATTAATTAAAAAATCCACTCATACTCTTAATAATATTGATAGTTTTGAATATCTTCCAGGGAGTTTTTTTTGGATAACTCTTATTTTTAATGCATAACATAATCTAAGCTTCCTCATACATCTCCCTTTAATATAATACTGCTGATAACGATTTTTATGGAATCATCTAGCGTCATCAATTATCAACCGAAAGAAAAAAGCACTAATCTTTGTTGCACAAAAAGTTAATTTTAATAATACATGTAAGTTAGTCTTCTTGTTAGTCGTATGTAATTAGCAGTAATTAGTTAATTCACTTTTTTATCCCATATTTTTTTTCTCGAAATCATTAGAGACCAAAATAATATACTTGGTAGTAAAAACTGTCTTCAATAATTTCTTAGAAAGGTTGGTTATTTGATTTTACTTATCTATGCATCACGTACAAATACTTCCTCCGCGAACAACGTTAACTTCAAAAAGCGGGCATTAGTTATTAAAATATTCAATTAAAGTTGTGTTTAACGAGCGCGAATATTATCAATTAAGAGTTTTTTAGTACTACAAGTTTAGTATGTGTTTTCATTCATCTCTAGGGCCCAATATGACCTTGCCTTTTATTATCTTCTTCATAATGTTTGCTTATTTGCATAATGAAATTTTATGACTTAATTCCCCATAGAGCGGAGACTGAAAATGCTATTATTGTTTTTATTTAATTATGCATCGAAAGATTGCCTCTCATTTTACACGAAAATCTGTTACTAAAAGGGTTTAATTTCCACCATGTAAAAAGATTAATAAAGTGAAATTTTATAACTTTTGGAATATTTTCTAATGATTTATCAGCATCGTAACGTTTTCTTTTAAATAACCTCCTGCCTATAAGAGAATTCATTATTGATAGTGATGAGAGTAATTAATTTTAGATTAGTTCTATAATCGATTAAAATGCCAATACGAAAAAAAAATCCGTAAATACCTTTGAAATATTTAAGAAAACAGAGAGTATGTTAAAGGTTGCAAATTTTAAATAATCATTCGAAGTACATAAATATCAAAAGAATCACAAAAATAAGCACCTGGAATGCACCTAAAAATAATAATAAAATTTCTAGCTAAAAACAAGGAATTTTGGGCTTTGCAATTTGCTTACAATTTTCTCTCAGTTAGCTACATTTTGAATGTCATATTTTTAGTGCCTGCGCTATACTTACAAACAATAATGCTGTCACATATAAATTGTTTGTTAAATGCACAAATATAAGCAAATATAAGAAGTAAGCATTACTTTAAGCATTAAATATTAAACATTATTTTAAGCGTTATATTAAGCATTTTTAAGCATTATTGATTTTTTTTCCTTCCTAATTCCCCCCTGTGTTAACAATTTTGGCAATTCAGGCATTTATAGGGCAGATTTGTTGGCCTCTCTTTCAGGGGCAACATATTATGTGGGCCAACGTTGCTCCCACAGTAAGGACAGATAGTACAGAGAAGGAAAGAACATCCCTGCCTTACCCGGGATTCGAACCCTGAAACTTTCTGATGCAAGGCTTCTTATTGAAGTTGTTTTGATTAAAAGAATAACAGTACTTTTTTTTTCTCCCTTGATACCGTTTATACTCCCCATTTAGCATCTTGGTGACTTTCGTTAAAATTAAAGGAGGCGTAGTCATTTAAAAGTATCTCTGATTAAATATTTACAAGCCAAGTCTTACAATTAAGGGTAAAAATCATGCGCTGCATCAGAATTTTTAAATGTTTGGGCATGCAGTGCAATGTAGCTTTTGAGTCTTAGTCACCTGCCTAAATAATGTCAACCAATTTATAGTTATAAATTGCAACACCAAGTTATTTAAGGCTTCCATTGAGATTAATGATTTTTGTCAGAATATGGTTTTATTTATTTATTTGTTTTAACAAAAGGAACTGGTAGCTGGTCAATTTCAGTGTTACATGTTGCCAACATGGCGAAAAGATGATTATGTCGTAAAAGAACGAAAGTTGAAATATTTTTTCTTAGCTTAGTTACTGATATTAATTATAATATAAAACTTCGTAGAAAAGCAAATTGGAAAAATTTTTCAAATAATTTAGTGTAATATAATTTAGAAGAATATATTTTATCTAATGTTATAGATCGTTGCTATATTTTCTTTATATGCCTAAAAACATAATTTCGTTGGATGCTGGTCTGGAATTCGTAGTCAGTGAAAATATTAACATATTAAATATAAAATAAGAAGCAAACAAGATGATTTTAAAAATTAAAAAGTTAACTCCGACTTATATCTTTTTTATTTTCATTAATAGTTTTAAACCAGATTTAATCTTCTACTGAGATATATTTATAATTAAATAAAAATACTACATTTAAACAAGAGAGCAGTTAGGTTATACTTTACAGCTTTAAATTTTTCTAACGCTATAATATACATTAAAAACGAATTAGATATTTAAAATAAATTTTTTTTTTAAATTATGGTACGTGTTTGCTCTTTGCGTAACTTGATTATTTTCATTAAATAAAGTGCTTCTAAATTTTTTTTTGTAAAAGTTAATAACAGTATATGCTATATTGAATTCTTTTAACTAGTTAAATTAAGAAATTAAAACTTCTCATGCTAAGCTGCACTTTACTAGAGAAAAAAAGAGAGGAAAAACATGAAAATGCTCCTTCTCTGCCAAAATAATTAAACATTAGAAAAGAGCTATAAAACTATGCTAAGCGTTATGCGAAAAAGTTATAAAAATATTTTTGAAAAGATGTAAATTGTCATGTGAAATAAAAGAGAATAACGCTTAGATCCCATGGGTTGCGTAAACATACGAAGTACGAGTTAAAATAGTTTTTGTAAATTAATTAGTTTTAACGAAGTATGAAAATTAGTTAAGTTTATAATTAACATTTCTCACGAAAAAAATTTTTTTTTCCAAATATTGTTTGTCTTGAAGAGGTTTTGTATAAAAATACTTTTTCAGTTTACAGTAATGACAAATGAAAAAATAATATCTTTGTTGCTCTGTCTTTCTTTTTAAAAAAAATACATTGGTTTATTTAAGAATAATAACATTTTAAACTAATAGCTAATTATTTTGAATTCTGCATTAGACATTTTGACGTGCAGGCATATTCAGCATCAACACGGAATTCTATCCAATGTAAAATTGATAATATTTCTCAAATTAATTTTAAATTAATAAAATTGTAATTCGCGTTAATCAAAAATAAATTAACCATAAACAGTAGTTCAAAATGAAATTCGAGGAAAAAGAACACATTTTTTTATAATAAATGTCTTTACACCTGATAATAAAAACAAAGTTCCTCTGCTTAAAAATGTATTATCTCTAATTCGTTAAAAAGAGCTATGTCAAGATTAATGTTCAAAGTTTGTTGTAAAATACAGAAATGAGTTCATAATTCCGGTTTAAAGACTCCATAGCCTCACTTGTACATGAATCCTCATGTCATGCGCGGGACCATACAAAATAAGCAGAAAGCTGATTTCCTCATTTTCAGTTCACCTAACTTTGAGTCATCAGATTGGAAAGTAGACACTTTATGGTTGGCTGTTTGCGACACGTGATTTTATTTCTCTTAACTTACTAAAGCGGTATTTTCTACTTCAGGAATGGTGTTGTTTGTTGTTGTTGCACGCCCCCATTGGCAAGCAGTGCTAGACCAGGTTCATGACGATATACACCCTCAAAAAATCCAACACCGTCAATGGCTCAACTGCTAAATCCTGTTTGGTGAGCCCCAGACAGGAGACGATGTGGTGAGGCGAACCCTGGTCTGAATAACAGTTGGTACAAATTTCAAAGTTCTTGGATCCTTCCGAAATTTTCATTGATTTAAGGTGACCACTTCGAAAGCGGGCAAGAAAAGTATGCTCCTGTCTATTGAAACCTTGGGCCAGGGTGCCTCCAGGTCGAAAACACTGATATCATGGATGCTTTGGGGAGACATTCCAAGTGGTCTTGTTTTTGTGTTTTATTTTTGAGAAGATTTCCAAAAAGGTGAGGGGTGCCGTCGGCACAGAGGCCTCAAAAGCACCAGCTTTAGCCTAAGTGTCCGCAATCTCGTTTCCTTCAAGATCGACGTGGGAGGAATGGTGTAACAGCAATGGTGTAACAGGTAATGGTGTTTTCAGGTTGGTGCTTTCTGTTAGGTGCTTTCAGGAGTATATTCTCAGGGTGTCACTACTTTTTACCGTAAAATCTGTTTTCATAGAAGCAAGTTGCGGAACAAAAAAGGAGCTGATACCCCATAATTTTTGTAGCAATAATTACCAAAAAATAACTATATTACTGGAATTAAATAAATATTAATATAAAAATTACAGTATAATATTTTACGGTGAAATCAGATTTTACGGATGATGCACCTAAATTGCCAGTATTTTATACAGTAATTTGACAAGGAATTTTTTACCGTGAATACTCATGTAATAAGGCTTAGTAAGTGACCAGATTGAATATTTTGATCCAGCAGTTAATCTTGATGAGTACCGTTATTATGACTGTATAATTAATTTACCGATTTCGAATAATGTAGTATTGCTCTTGCTGCATAAATCATGAGATACTATAGCTTACAGTATTTAAATTGTTGTTAAAAAATGGCGGTACATTTTCTATTCAATCCTATTACAAAAGTTCATAGTGCATTTTAATTCTATTCTGAAGTACTGAGGAAACAATTTAAACTAAAAGTAGTACAAAATATTAATATAACAGAGATTTTATACATTTAATCTTCTTATTAAATTGCGTTATTTTAAAGTCATAATAAAGAACACGTCATGTTCATTGAAGCAATTAACGATAATTATACGAAGCATTAAATCGTGAGTTCGAGATTATCTTGAATTTCTCGATGGCATTCTGGATAAGAATATTTAATTCAAATTCAGAAGTATTCATATTCATGAAGTGGAAATCTGATCATTTCAAGCCTTTCTTTGTTTCATCTTCAAAGCAAAGTTTATTGTGTACTCATTCAAACCACATTCCAAATTCTTCTTTCGCCTTCCAAGCAAACGATTTTGAAGTCATTTAATCCACAGTTCGAATACCATTGAACTCATTTTCTCCGTGAGAAAGCCGAAAAGATTCCGAAGAATTTTAAAATATCGTAATCGAAAATCGATGACACAAAGCGAAAGAATATTCTCGCTAACTTTCTTATTAAAGAAAAGCTCTTTCCTCGCCGAATATATAATTATTGGAAACTACAGAAGATCCCGTCGACAGTATCTTTTGTTACCTATACTGAATATATTTTCCCTGCAACTTTTCTCTCACTCTTGGCGTTCACAGAAACAATCAAAACAAGAATACACTGTTGCCAACTAACAGATTTAACAATGCATTTTGAATGTGATATCGAAAAGCGTTATCGTTTGGTGTCACTTAGTTGCTGGGAATGTGAATAGATTCTTTGCCGCCATTTCGAATTTAATTTGAGATTTACGTTAATGTACTCGGTTGTTGAGGAAACATTCAATGCGTGACTCTAAAATATTTCAAGGCATCACAGGTTCGCATTCCTTTCGAAATAAAGAAAATTACTAATAAAAAAAAATAAATGCACAACAGCTTATACTTTCAAAAACATTTTTAAGCTTCCGGAATTTCTTTAGAAGGAATTCCACCAATATCTCTCGTTTTGTAGCAAAATCAATTTTTTCGAAAATACAATTTAATGCTTACGGATAAGATCCAGATATTATATATATATATANGGGGATGAGATTTCAGCTTCACCATCGATTACTAAATAAAAGCTTGTGCACGCAACATGGCCTCATTATTTCTGTTTTCTTGGCTAATAAATCCACCAAAATATCGGGGTTGTTGTCCTGATATTATATTATTCCGGATATTATATATATATATATATATATCGTTAATTCATATTTTACTCTATTTTACTTAGGTGCATAACTTTTCGATCTCAAACCCAGGCACTTTTTTGATTTAAATTTTAAAAGAATTTTAATTTTACTATTATTTCTTAAAACTTGTCTTAAGAAAATGATAAATGTGCGTTATAAAATGATAAAATAAGTAAGTTCAAGGTGATTATAGAGGACTTGGCATTGACATTTTCTCATTTTTCACAATTCTCTTAAATAAGTCATCAATATATAGGCCCACGTTATTAGTGATATTACCTTTTAGATTTCAGATTTACTGTTTACTAAGAAAAGGTAAAATACCAGTTACTTACATATTAACTAGAATATTTGATTCATACATATTTACGTGTAAGGTATGTATAACGGCAATTTAATATATTCCCCAGTTCCCATATTTTAAGACTGTTTTGTTTAATATGTTTCTCATTTTTTTTTGTATATTTCTCACTAAACTGAGCAAGAACACAGGTTTTCATATAATTTAAGTAGCTTTGACATCCATTAATACATGAAATTTATGAGATAGAAGTTTTTACCACTTCCTCAATGCTGTTTTCTCTGCCCAAAGATAAGTTTCTTCGAGAAATTTTTGTATCCTGCATGATATATCGAGGCGATAGTCCAATTCTACTTGTAGCAAGTCCGTAAGATTTCTAAGTTCATGTGAAATTTTTAACTTCACTAAAATGTTACAGAATATAAAGTTGAATACATTCACATGAATAACGCACAAAAACTGTTCGTACTTTTTGTATTGTAAAATTTACTTATTTTTAATGTGTGCTAAGTAGGAGGAACTTATTTAGTTTTCTTACGATAGTAATCACTACGTCAGTACAACTAAAAAAATGAGACGCCCAGCTTATTTCAAGATTGGAGAATAAATGTTTGACATATTTAGATCTAAAAATTTCAAGATGATTTTATCAGTAAATATAGGGTATTTTAAAAAATCACATATTTAATTAATAATTACATAATTTGTAAAAAATTAAATTTGAAATTGAGCTGGTCTTAAATATATATTTTTTTATAGAGAACCATTATAGCAAAGCTACAAGGACTATTCAAATAAAAATAGTTTCCAATTCCTTTCTGATAGGTACGGTTAAATAATATTTTGCATATCAAATACTGATGAGTCGTTCCTTCACCTTAGCGTTGAGAGGCAGTAAAAAGAATTAAAGCTCAAATATTCTTGCTGCTATCGTTTAAAAATTCTGTTCCATTAAAGCCGAAGTGCACATAGAAAAAAAAACCACTCTCTGAGCCAACGACTTCTTGATTCTTAGCCAATCCTCATTTCCATATTCTGAGAAACGATGTGATCATTCTTTCTTTTCCTCCCTTCACTTCGGTTCGCATTCCAAAATTCAATTTAGTGTCCGAAAAAGAAAGAAAAAAATAAAGCAGACGATAAAACTTTGGATGTCAAAAAGAATAAAAAAAAATAATCAATAAGTGTTATAATGTGAGCAAAAGCGAACAGCTTCACGGCTTGAATCTTGAAACAAAAGCGAACTTTGAAAACTGAACCTTTGATAGAGATTAATGATTCCAATTCATCGTTTTATTCCTCTTATTTTGTTCCAAAACAAATAAAACAAAGAGAAGGGTTTTATAAACATCATTTTTTTTCATGCAAATAAGCTTCTGATCCGATTAAAGACCAGAGATTAACGCACGAACGTATTCAATGAAAATCTCTAAAATAATTAATGATAACAGGTTTCAGCTATTTACATAAACATTAAAAAACTTATATGCATTTGTAATAGCAAAAAATAAAGCAAAGAATACCAAAAGAAATTGGCGAAAAATATTTCAAAAGTTATGAATAGAATATTAAAGCGTGTGTTTTAACTGCAATATGAAAAAGGAGAGTTACAAAACTTGCCTGACATTGAAGTAAGACAAATCTCTCATCTTAAATTAGGAAAAATTCTCTTTAAATATCGAAGTCTGTTGGAGTGGGCGTTTATAACAAAATATTTTTAAAATAATGTGATGGTATATTTAAGTTAAAGGTAAATTTGAAATTAAATAAAATATTACGAAATAAAGTAGATTGTTTCAATGTTCAGTTTAAATTCTATAAAAGGTACGACTTACTTAGCCTTAGAATAGAAATAGTTTATAATATTTAAAAAAAATCTCTTGAATTTATGTTATATATTGTGGAATTTTAAACAGAAATTAAAACAAATATTTACATCAGCATTTTGGATGCATTTAATTGAGTAGATAACAGTAGTAAAACAAGAAACTCGATTTTTTTTCCTTTGAATAACAGCTGATAGACGAATTAAATGGTCTAGTAAAATAAGAAGTTAAGCAAAGCATCCTAATACATTGCATTATATTATGTAATCAGCCGACTATGTGGCCGAGTGGTTAGCGTGCCTGACTGCGGAGCCGATGGTTGCGGGTTCGAATCCCGATCAAGGGAATGGATGTTTCTTTCTCTCTGTGTTCTCTACGTCCTTTCTCCTTTGTGTGTGATTGTGTGAATGTGACCCGCCCTATAAACGGGTTTGTGGTTGTGTGAAATGGGCGGCGCTGCTCCATGGCCGTGGCTTCGCCACAGGTGCCCACTGGGTAACGAAAAGAGAGTAGCAGTTCTAGCACTCCTGGCCAATGGGACAATACATCCCAAGTGCCCGCCATTAAAAAAATATTATGTAATCATTACTAATATTTTATTTTACGGTTTAAGAAGCAAATCTATAAATACATATTTATTTAGAGTGAGAAAACCCTCTCCTTACTTTCTTCGGTGTAATTGCATATTGTAATTCTGATAATTTTAATTTGCATTTCATGTAGCACACTTTCATAAATTTATAACAGAATAAGATAAAATTATAGTGATTGGCACGGTAATTTTTAAACTTTCAATGTAATTTAATCAGTACTTTGTTGCAGAGAAATGTCATTAATTTTTTTAAGACCAGTTTTGTATTTTTTCTTCGTAAGTTAAGTTTAATGATATTTCTGCATTAGTGTTTCATACACTCATGTCACTTACTCCCAGCATGTTACTTATTTTAAATTTTAAATGTTCATTAGATGTTCATTCACGTTTTCCTTAAATTTTAATCTCTATTTTGGTATTACGTTTTCTTTCTTTTAATAAAATATGTTATTCATAATTTAAAAATTATGAAAAATATGAGTCTATTGCATTTATTTCTTTTTAGTTATGAAGCAGATACATAGCATCGTAGTCATTTTATCAATTTAAAATACAATTCTCGTGAGAAAATATTAAATTTGTTTGGATGTTAACGTCGCACTAAAACTACACTAACGACCTATTGGCAAAAGTCTGTAATTCATGATCAATAATGATACATGCAAAAGCAATACTGGCACATGTACATACTACCCTATCACAATTTAGATTGGAATGCAGATCATGGCTTTAAGCACATAGTCTCAGCACCAGTACCCCATTTCGCTTTCTCTTCATTTACGCGAGGTATGACAACAGGCATTTGACGCCAGAAAGAAAGTCCGATTTTTCCTCTGTAATTCTCCTAGCCTACTTTCAAGCAGCATTCGGGCAACTTCGAGCCAGGACGAAAATCAGACTAGTTGGCAAATACTACTTGGGACGACTTAGGACTGCAATTGGCAGTAGTGCCTTGAAAGAAGAAGACAGAGAAGTTAAAGTTTATTTGAAAAATTTTTTAGATAATGGTTAAGGGGGGTTCCGAACCAATAAAACACGATCTGAGAAAGTACTGAATGGATAAACTCCCATCCTTTGGCAGGGTGAAATGAACCTTGATCGGAGATGTGGTATGTAGAGAGGCAAATTGGAATTATCTCAAGGCTAACAATTCATTTCACTAAGAAAATTATATTCTTTATGTGCCTAAATGTACTGATATTTTTTAACATAAATGTGGAAATTTAAGTTAAACTGATTTAATCGCATTTATATCTAAGTTGTTTTTTTTAAATTGCTTAGCGATATTAAAAGGCGTGTATAGAAATTATGACAAATAAGCTCTTGGGAATTTTTGTTTGGAGATTATTTGTTTAATACTATTCTATTAGACTGGTTTAAAATATGAAAAATAGAAAAAAAAATCTAAACATTAAGAAAAAAATTTAAAATAAATAATTTCAAGAAATAAAAACAAATACAAATGTGATTCCGAAAACCATTTTTCCCAAACCAAGTTTTTCGAAGATTTAATTTTACACATCAATGAGTAAGAGAATTTTCTTCAAAATTGCATTTTCTATATTCAAAATAGTAGCCGCAGAACCTGTCAACTTTGTAAAATTTGTTTTATGTATTTCCTTTCGAAAATTTCAATTTTATAGCCGGAAGGGCTTTAGAAAATCCTCCGATAAATACAGATTGATAAAAGTTTAGTTCATTTAATAACTTAAAAGGAATAAGATTTTAAACTTGTACACGGTTCAATTTTATTCAATTATTCTATTGTCGATCACAACGAAACTTCTTTGAATCTTTAAATTTGGAAAATAGGCAATGCAAAAAGAAGCAACGCACAATGTGTCGAGAAAGTTTTAAATCTCATTTCCACCAATGGTTTAAAATTTATTTCTTTTGATGAAATTAAAACTCTTTAAAATCTTTACTACATTATTAGCTGGCTATGTTTGAATCACTATAGTCTGAAAATGTTTATAATTTTTCTTTCTAGATTTTAATGGCGTTTAAAAGACAACTTAAGCGAAAAATTCAAAGTTCCATGGAGAATAAACATAAAGAGAAAAAGAAAACATTAAAAACAAGAGAAAAGCAACTGCAGCGCTAGTTTATGAATCCAAAAGGACCCTGGCCACCCATTTGTGGTCAACGAGATCTATGCAATATCTATGATCAGCACTATCTATGAACCGTCTCAGATTACACAGATTGTAGATAAGACTTGAAACTATGCGGATACAGGGCAAGTGTTTTGGGAGACAGTCATGGCCTATGGCGACCCGTATTTCAGTCACCATTTTACAGGGTCTTTATAATTAAAGTTCAACTTTGAAATGGCTATAAAAATAAAACTACCCGACCAAATGTCATCAAACTTGGTAAATGTCTAGAAGAGGTCATGGGATTTTAGTTCCCGCAACAAAAAAAAAAAAAAATTCAAAAATTTACCACCAGCGGAGAATGGCGCTGTATGCAATAGTGTTAAACAAATGTGAAATATGTAAATTTGTTTTACACGGTTTTTATCGTAAATTTGCCGTAAACCTTGAGGTGTCATTGGACCTCGGCGTTTTCCTCTTACAATACGGAACTTTTGTAAAGCCCTCCGTTCATTGCTGTCGCATTCATAGTAACATTTCACGAGCAAACCACGGTCTTGCATGGTAACAGACATTGTCGACTCAGAACACTGACAGCTCAGACAAGGCGCCTCACTTTTATAACTGCAAAGTCACATGACGTGTAAAACAAATTTGCATATTTCGCATTTGCTTAACACTATTGCATACAGCGCCATTCTCCGCTGGTGGTGAATTTTTTACTTTTTTTTTTTTTTTGTGGGAACTAAAATCCCAGGACTTTTTACAGACATTTACCAAGTTTGATGACATTTGGTCGGGTAGTTTTATTTTTATAGCCATTTAAAAATGGAACTTTAATTATAAAGACCCTGTATGTCTGGGCAATTTTGAGCCTAGAGATAATAGGGAGATTTTGCACGTTTACTTTAGCTTCAGTACGTACCCGTACTTAAGATTTGAATCAACTGCTCATGCTCTCGTGTATTTAGATGCTACGTTATCTCTACGTTGTGCTGCCGTGATTAACACTACAAAAGCAAAACTACAAGCACGTTGTTTATAGCTGTTAAATGTTGTTTCCTGTTTAAGCCTACCTTCGAACTTCCATGGACATGGAATGCGAATTCGAAGAAATATATTGATGAAATTTAGAAATGAATCGTGGGATATTATAACAGGTAGTTGAACGAAGAGATCGTCTGCGCCCATTGTAAATTTTTGTTTTGATTTAGTAGTCAAAGTAAAAATGATATTCCACTATGTTAGCGTTTTTAATTTACAGATTGCTGCGAAATTTCTTATCTTCATTTTGATATTTTTTCACGGGTGTATGCGCATTTCAGCCGAGTCGACGCATGCGCAATTATTTAAAATCTTAATTACGGGAACTTACGAAAACTAACGAAAATTTTGCTAAATCTTCTTAATTTGTCTTTTTAATATTTTAGAATTGTTCTAAGAGTGCGGTTCGTTTTGAACTCCTCAAGCATGGTATTTTTGACAGTTTGTTTTAATGTTCCAAGATGTTTGCTAAATCGAAGCGTTCTTTTTCATCAGCAAATCGACAATTTCATTGCCATGGATTCAACAATACCCAAGGATACATCGTAAAACAATGTTCTTTCCCCTGACAGATAAGTTTTGTATTATCCTCCAATATTCAAGGACCACAAAGGGCATATAATTCGAGTTTGACAACTGAGAATACAATGCACCTAAAAAATCCATAAGCATAACAAATTTGGACAACATATTCAACAGGAAGCCATACTGAGGAGGAAACTTAAATCGCATTTCGCCTCCATAATTAATTTAAAATTTAAAATACGTGAAAAGTGAGCTCATGTAATCCTTGATTAGGCCATGAAGTTTCAATTGCTGAAGGAAATTAAAATATCAAAATGCAAACAAATTATAGGGAGAGAACTTCTTCATTCCGTAATCCTAAGTTATCTACTCATAAATTGTTTTTTCATTTTGATAATTTGAAAATTTATTTTTAGTCTTTTAAACTTCATGGTTTACACTAGCATCGCCTGAATTTACTTTTTCGTGACTTTAAATTTTAAATTAATTATGGAGAAGGAATAGAATTTGCGATGAAAAGTTTTTCGCGAGGTATAGCGTCCTTATAATTGGCAGGTCAGCTGAGAAGGATCAATCTTCATTGTCAACACTTCCCCATCAATTATAGTTGCAGAAATGCCAGCTGGAGTTTCAAATAAAATGTATATTTTTATTATTATTATATAATAATAATAATTACTGAAACGCATTTTTATTTAAAGGGAAATATTCACTGGATACTCAGGAGATGTACAGAAAAAAAGAAGTAAAATTCTGAAAATTACATCCAAACTTTTAGACATTAATCTTTTTTCCTGCTCTGAAACAGATGGATATATTTTATTAGGGAGAATTTGAACCTCTGAAGGAAATGTTATTTATTCAATTATAATCGGTAAAAATTATATTTAGTCAAACACTCAATTTTCAGCACAGGTACTCGAACAGCGATCGAAACCATGGCAGACTTGGCCTTTATCCACTACACGAATAAATGGCTACTTACCGATGAAATAAATAACAAATTGGCACATGAAAAAAGCTTTTATGACAACCTGAACTTTACCACTAAATTACGAAAACCGAAAGCTAAAAGACATAAACAAAATTATTTATTGATAATCACAAGAGTAATTTCAAATAAAATATTTAATTATTTTTATAAAACTCGATGCAAATTATTTATGAATTGTTGAATTAAATACTAATTTTTATAATTACTTGTAACAAAATTTTATCATTAAAAAATATTCACTAGTAGCAAAAATAAAGTTATTATAATTTCAATATATATATTTATATTTATATGTTTATTCAAATTAGACCTTTCAAAGTATAAATTTTCGCAATGGTAAAAATAAATTGTCTTTCTTCGTTTAGGTCATTTGTTACAATGATATGATAATAATATACATTTTTATCACTAAAAGAATCATCGGGCACCGCAAAAATAATTTTCGCAAGCTTTGATTTTTATAAAAGAAAAATACCTTCATTATACAACAAGGCGGTGAAATTCAGATGAAAAATGCAGGGAGTAGAATACATATTTGCATTTTTTTTCTTCAAAACTGGCTACATTTCTTTTACTTTAGATAGTAAGAAAAAAAAAGGAAATCTCGTATTCAAACTTTTTTGGAATCAAACGAGATTGGTAAAAATGATAATGAAATTCAAAAGCAATGCAACTCTTAAAAAATATAAATTCATGTATAAAACATCAGAGGTATCATAAGAAAAAGAACATTCTTTTTTTTTTCGCTTTGCATCTTTCGAGTTTTTGGCAGAAAACTGGTCGAAAAGATTTTTATATCTTTCAACTTCAAAGATTGTTAGGCGGCTTTAAATGGTCCGTAACTGCAATTTTGTTCGAGAAAGGAACCAGTAAAGGGACATTCAAAAGGAATAAAATATGAAAGTTTATTTTTTCCCCAGGATATCCAAACTGGACTTTTGATTACAGTAAAAGAGAGCAATTGATGTTATTATTCATTTATTTTCACTGGTTTAAATGTATAACTTTAAAAATGCAATAACCTAAATCTACTGAATTCGTCTGATATAATATTATAATCTTAAATTTTCTTGCAGAGAGTCTCTATTTATAATAGTTTTGGAAAAGGTAATAAGTAGAAGCTAAAAATTATTATTTTAATTTTGTTTAGGCGAAAAAACTGCATTATTTGTTATTTAACTAATACTTTGTTATTATCTTTGTTTTATTTTATTTTTTCCTTACTCTATAAATGTTAATTTTACATATAATTTTAATATTTATAAAAAATATTCTTAAAAGAAATGAATGGACATATGTTTGAATATATACATCGAGAAAAAAAAGTATGATCAAAACTGTGGGAACACCAAAAAGCTTCGAAATTATTACCGATGGTTATGAATCTGGTAAAATTTAAAATAAAATATGTTTGTATAATGTGTGATAAAGTTTGGTAAGTGCGGTAAAATGAGATAATTTTATGGTGATGCTTTAGTGTATGCCACAAAGGTCAATTATTCGGTAAAATCTCATTTTCAGCTTTGTATTTATTACTAAATGTGTGGTAATAAGAACTAAGTTTGAATACCCGAATTTCGGTAAATCGTTAACATACAAATAAAATAATTATCAACTGAATGACTTAAATATCGTATACTTAATCATTAAGATATTCTTTTTACCAGAAATGCAGTAGCCATATAGTACTATCTCCGTGATGCCATGAGAAGTTTCTTCTATGTAAGTTATTGCTCAAATATGTAAGTTTTCAATTGCGTAAATATCTAAGTTTTGGTATACTACATAGAGAAAAAAGACTCTGGTAAAATTACCGTGCTGTATGGAAATGATATTTTTGGTAGAGGAAACTATAATTTCCACAATGAAACGAAAGTACAGGTATAGGGTATTTAAAACATTCACTTGGTAATTTTTTCCAAACATATGGTAAAGATTCACAGAAAATTCAAATTTCCAAAATTATAGTTTTAATTACCGAACATTTAGGGAAAAATTTTAAACTAAAAATCAAATTTAATCAAATAAATGATTTTTATCCCTTGATAATGAAATAATAATGAAATTATCAAATTTTGCCTTACTTACGAATTTTTATCACATGTTGTAACACTCTATTTTATAGTTAATTTAACAACAATCATTACCAAAGCTCTCCAGAAAAATTTACTTAGCTTTTTGGTGTTCCCATAGAGCCAGACACATGGTAACTTTAACCATATTCTGGTAGTTTTGACCATACCTGTTTACTCAAGGTATAAACTGAAAATACTAAATCCGTTTAGGATAACTTTTAGATATTGAGTATGCTGGAGACAATTATTATTTTTGTTAGTTCAATACTAATGCATTACTACATTACTATTATTTCATGAATATTACTTTCATAATTATTTTCATGCGTTTTGAGTTCTCCTCTATAATTTTTATATTTCTTTTTTTTCAATGTTAAAGATATCAATGTTTATTCAATGTTTAAGATTTATGAGCAGTTGGAAACGGCTCGTAATTTTTGCAACTCCTTTTACTTAAAATAAATAAAAATTCTAGTCTAGGCATTTTTGGAAATATTCGAATTCAAGTATTTATGGAGTATTGCATGGAGTATTCGAACTCAAATTTTTATTAGAATGAAAAATAGGGAAAGAAAAAAATTATTGTTTTCTTTTCCTTGTGTTTATGAATACATAAAACACGTAGGTTCTTTATTTTTATCAAATAAAATTCGCACTATATTTATGGCCACATTTAGTTTTTCTGAGTTATAAGCAAATGAACTAAACTACGGTATTATTTAAAAAAATTATTTACACTTTCGCCAATTATGGTTTCGCCTTACAAGACAATTTTGCTTCGGAATTTTAATATTTTTAATATTTGTTTTGCAATATCCTAAAGTTTTTTTTTTATTTTTAATCTTTTATTTTTTTTCAACATGTATACATATAATTAAGTCATGTGCATGTAATTTATCCAATGTTTCTGGCTATTGATATTGTATTATTTTTATCAATTATGCAATGACTTTTTTTAATTTGCATTTGTTTTTTTATTGAGATGTTTCTTATTGAGATGAAGAAATCAAAGTTGTGTTAGTCATTTTTAAGGTTGTCCAAGTAATATAATCAAATTTCTAAAACTATTAGCAGTAGCTAAAATAAAACACCTGAAATGTAAAAAAAAAAAGAAAAACTCTAATTAATCTTTCTTTTAAACTTTGTGTAAGAGTACAAAAAAAGTAAGAAACACGCAAAATATGACAGATGGAGGGTTATTTATGATTGATCGCAAATATTACAACAATATTTCTTACCGGGAATAACGTCCGGACATTTATCTTCAGTTTCTAAGGCTGTTGATAATATTTCTCGTCGATCATCAGAATCTTGTCGAAGTGGTGTCCCTGTCCTATAAATAATAAAAATTTTAATATTTTTGTTTTCATCTTGATATAATATTAAAGTTTATATTCTTTGACAGGAAACAGACTATATATAAAAAACAGATTTTGATAGATTTTTTTAAATAAATTCCCCGTTAAAATTTTCGTCTGAAAACTGCAGTATAAGACCGACAGCACCCTGTCTTTCCAACTAACGGTAGAGTTTACAATAAAGAACACTTTTTACCTTTTCAGTTTTAAAACCGTTTGCATTTTCTTTGGTTCAAAAACCAGAAATACAAAACGATAGGTTTTTTTTACCATTTGCAACTTGCAGCAAGGTTTCGAAAATGTTTAAAACAAAAAAAAACAGGACATTGGATCTTGATTTTTCGTTAGGTAATGACCATCGGAGTTAGGTTGTGATGAAGTTGCATTTAATTAAATGTGGCTTTATTTACAATGGAATGTGGTTTATTTTGCTTATCTGGCTGTTTCACCTTTCGTAAGAGATTGGAAATACAAGATTTTTTGCGTCAAGCGGCTATATGGTGCTGCCATCTATCCGTGAATGGGAGTATCTTATTCAATTAGTCCAGGGTCATGAATTGGGGAATGCATTGCACTAGAAATTCGTCATGAGTTGAAGGTTAAGTGGGAAATCTCGTGTTGTCACCTCTGGGACTCGAGTTTCCGCTTATATGGTTATGAGTGTGAGATTGACAGATTAGACTTCTCTTCTATACTATGTAACCAGCTGTAAGGAACTAAGTGGCTTCATTAGGTGATCCTAGTAGGTGATAAAACTCTGGTCGCTTTACCGTAATAGGTGAAAGCATTTAATAAATTACTTTTACTTCTCAGTTTGATTGCGCTTATTTACGGTTATTTGACTGTTTTGTTTTAATATGATAAAAAAACGATAAAATAAATTGTTATTTAATCTTTTTTTTAAAATTTCTAATAGCGTTTATATAATATTAAACTGTCATAATTAGCAAACTTGCTGACTAAAATAAAAGGAAAACAATTTAAGTATATCGAAAATTAATTTTAAGTAATACTTAATTAAGTAATAATAATTTTAAGTATATTCCAAAAAATTGCTTGTGTATATATATATATATACTGTGAATACTATATACTTGCTTGCAGTGAAATTGGCTCTGATGTAACTAAAGAATTTTGAAAAATTTCAAGATAGTATTATAATATTGGTTCAGAGATATGTAAAGTATTCTGAACTATTCTAAGATAGTAATGTCGAATTGGTTTTATTGAACTTAATACGGTATTTCTTATGAATTTGCTAATCTAACCAATGAAAGAATTATGTTTGTTTTAAATGTGTATTTTGAAATTTTAATAATTTAAAAAACCATACACATTTTTGGAGAAAAAAAGCAGCTTCAGTCTTATGGGAATATTATAATAAGTAATTTCAGTGATTTTTTTATTTATATAAAAATAATAATCATGCTTAAAAAGAGTAGTAAAATGTGTTTGACTTACCGTTATTTCTTAATAGATTAATTTTTTCTTAAATTTGTCTTTGAAAATTTATGAAAATCTTTGGGAACTATAGATTTTCAGTTTAAAACTATGTACATTTAAAGATAAATACGTAAAAAATAGAAATTACAAAGTCCTGCAAAACTCCCAGAAATAAATAAAGAAAAAGTTTATGTAATGATAATACGAATCTCTGTCGATTTGTATTACAGTAAATGTTTTTATACAATACAATTAAGTTTATTATCTTAAATTGTTCTGATTTCATATAATCCCCCCAAATTTTTTTTTTAAGTTTTAAATTCAGGATACGTTTAAACAATGTTCATAAATGGATATACTGAAATGTAAAAAAAAATATCCTCTCGTTGCTTTTAAGCAATAATCGCAAATTGATACATTTTTAATGTCATTAAAAATAAACAGACGTAAAATCAATAACCATGAAATATTAACTAGTTAAAACTTAACTTCTTAACTTTTTGAATTAAAAATACAGTAAAAATATGCGCCAAGTAGTATTCAGTAATTTAAGGACTTAAAATTCAATTAAGCTTTTTATCGTGATATTACTTTTTAAAAAGAGACACTTTCAAATTTGTAATTACTTTAAAATAGTCTAATCAATAATTCCTCTTAGTTTTCCTCAGTTTCATTCGTAGAGCTGTGCTGTACCAAAAGACTTTTACTAATTATGACTTCAAAATATGTACGAGAATTTAAAAAAAATAATAAGATGAGGATTTAGTAACACGTACATAATGAACTTTAAGAACGGATTCTGAGTTTTGGATTTGTTTGAATGTCGTGACGGAAGCAATTGAAACTTTAAACTTACTTTAAAATAAATGTGAATCTAAGAAAAGGAAAGCTAGGAATAAGCACGGAAGCTTGATTACTTTAATTAAACTTCTAAACATATTTTAAAACTTCTACCGAGTTTTTTTAACTCTCTTTGAGAAGGATGCGGTGAAAATTTCGGCTTCAAGATATTCATTTTAAACAGAACTTAACTCAATAAAGTAATTAAGCTTATGGAATGTTAAAATAAAAGCTTGATAAATCACTATGCATTATTACTTATTTATAATTTTTTTTAAAATTTAGCAATATTATTAAGTTTAATGTTTTAGATGAGGATTTGCCAGATGAAATTCAAATTTAAACGTATATATAAAGGTAATAAAGCTAATTAAGTATAAAGTTATCATATATTCGACTATACGATGAATGGCAGTCTTGATGTTTTAACTATTTTTTAATGAAAAATTTCTGAAATATGTCGAAGATAAGAAAAACAATACTTTGAATAAAAAATATAATTCATGCGATTACTACGAACATTTAAACGTAAGGTAATGAAGGATGCGTCTAAGATTACTGTTATATGTATTTTATTATTATGAAAAAAAAGTATTTCGAGTAACAATATCAATTTTAGGAATTATTTCTTTTTTAATAAGTTTAATACTTAAAACAAGTTAGTTTATTAAACTCGGATATTTATTACCGATCATATGCTTTGTGGGTATATTACTTTTCATTTTCATCATTACATTATTTAAAACCAAAATACCAAAAAAATAATAATAATTTAACACAATTTAACAAAAATAAGTTAAACCAAGTTCATAAAATTTGTTTCTTTTCTATAACTCGGGAACTATAGCTGTCGAATCATTATTCATTAAAAAATATCTCAATATATCAATGCAACACTAAGCTAAGAAAAAATATTAAAACAAATCTTCTTAGCAAAGAGTTATTTTGACAACACTTTTTTAGTATCGTTATCTCAATTTAGATTTTAAGAGTTTGCTTTTAAAATAACAATGGGAAACTGAAACACGTTTGAGCTAGTAAGTTGTTCTCAATTTTGACAGATAATGTTAACATTTATTTAACATAAAAAATTAAAAAAATTAGTTTAACTAGTTTTTCGTTTTGGAAGACAGATTGTTCAAAGAACAAAAAAAAGCAGTTCAAATTATCATAATATTTTACCAGAGCTTGAGGTAATGAATGACTTTAAAATGTTTATCTATTAATGGTAGAAAATGTTCTGCAATTAACAATGAAAATTGTATCCTACTGAGGGAATTATGAATTTTTATTTTTACAAATTTCCTACTCAAAATGAGATTATAGAATTCACTCTAGAAAAAATTAGTTAAGACTATTAATCCTTATTATTCTCATTAAACCTGAACGTTATTTAAGTTTTTGGAAATCTTAACAAGAATTATTTTACAAACCAATAATGTATTTCAAAACAATAATCTCCTGCGTCTATTTGCTGATTTGTAGAATGGGGTACTTTTTGATTTGGGAGGTTTTCTCTACTGGCCGCTTACAGCGCTACCCATAGAGTCTCAAAAGAGTCTCTAAGAGTCTCAAAATTTTGAACTGGCACTTTGGATGTATTTGATCCAGTCTTTTACTTATCGATATTACTTTAGTTTTATGTTTACAAACAGTTGTTTTCTAAAATCGCAATCAAATAGGCCTGTTTGAATAAAATTATAGAAAATAAAAATGAGAGAACTTAAAAAAGTAAAATTAAAGTAATTTATATCAGAAAAAAGTTCCGGTTTCCAATGTAATATGTTCGGTTTCTATGACTGGGAGAAGTTCCTAACGACTTATGATGACATTTCCGGATATGGGTTACTAAAGACATGCTTGAGTACGTGGAGATAAGATACAAAAGTAAGCATGATGTTATATCTAAACCAGACTTTTGAAACCCAGTTTAAATTATTTTTTAAGTAATTATTATTGCCATTATTATTGGAGTGGTAATTTTGGTTCTGTGTATATAGTAAAACAGTGATAATACGGTTCTCTTATATTTTTGTTAACGCAAATTAAGTGAATTAAAATTTTGCTTTTTTATTTATATAATAGTTTTCAATTTAATTTCATATACGCCACTCCGCCAATTTTCATGATTGTAATAACGTTCTCCAATAGTACAAATATATAAGAGGCTTTTAAAACAAAAAGCACACTTTGTGCTTATATAACTTATCGTTTATGTAAGTCCTTTTTTCCATTGCCCACCTGATTGACACTCGACATTCAAGTAACAGTAGGGCAGATTTGTTAGCCACTCTTTCAAGGACACCATATTAGGTGGGCCAATGCTGCTCCCACAGTAAGGACAAATAGTACAGAGAATGAAAGAACTTCCATGTCTTCTCCGGAATTCGAACCCAGGACCTTTCTGATCAGAGGTCAGCTCCCTAACCACTACACATTTGGTCGGACATTTTATGCAATATAAATGCAAAGTTTTGTTAGTCAAGTTATTTGTTTTCGTTTCACTTAACAAATCCAAAAATTTTACTTTATGTTTATTTCTTTTTTTGTTATTTATTTCAGTTAAATTTAATCCCCATGTATCCCAGTTCTGGCATAAGGAGACAAAATTATCTGTGAGGGAAGCAAATAATATTGTAATTCAAATTTATTCTGAGAAAGCCCATAAGGAAAACCAACTTCATAAAAAAATCAGCTTATTACATAGAATTGGATGACTTAGTGTATGAAGTTTATTTATTGATAATTTTTTAAGAAATGCTAAGTTGTATCGCTAAATAAAGTAATATTGCAAATGAATTTTCAATAAAGAAAAATTTTTATACCTATTTAATAGAAGACATGTATTAAACATCCATCTTACATTAAATTTAAATACTATATTAATAATCGATGATACTTTTACAAACTGAACAATACTGTTATGCGAAGTAACTTAGGAAGAAATCGTATCGGATAATTGAGATCCTATTGCATTTTTAAAAAAAATTATACTTGCAAAGTAGATGAATATTTAAATTTTGCTTGATTTTAATTAATACAATTCTGTTTAGAACTGAAAAATTATATTATCCGTAGTGCGGTAGGGATCCAAACAATAAATACTTATTATGAAGGTAAGTTACATTCTTTGTCTGGTGCAATGAGATATTCATTCTAAATAATTTATAAGAAATTTTTATGAAAGATTATTTAGGAAATTAGAGCTGAGCAATTTTGTTCTTAAACTAATCATATTTGCACAGAAATATTCGTCTTGTATCAGTCTCAGAAAAAAGCTGCCAAAAGGAGCAGGGATTTTGCTTGAATGTAATAAGACGAGTAAAAATACTTTTTGCAATATTTTGAAATATATATTAACGGAAAAATAACTAAAATTTCATTTGCTATAATTTATGAAACACTATTTAATCATTCTCTAATTTCTTTAATTAATGATACCATCATTGTTTATAAAAATTTGCGTAAGCAATGTATGGATGCTCTTCTCACTTATAGTAATGATACAATTACCTCTTTTTTCATTTAAATCTAACTATTTTCCATTCTTTTTTTAATGATGAAAATAATGTTTTATTTAAATTAAATTACGTGGTGTAACTGCTCGTTACTATCTCTTATTAATGATACAATTAATGATTATTTAAATTTAAGTAAGAGATTTGACCAATAATCAGTTCCTTTTATTAATGTTAAAATAATTGTTCTATTGAAATTTAAGTAATGTAACAACGCTCTTCTCACTTACAGTAATGCTAAAATTAGCATTTTTTGCGTATTTAAATAAATGATACAGCCATTATGAACCCTCTTTTATCAAAGCCACAACTATTGTTTTTTTTAAAATTCGAGCCGTACTTTAAGACAAATTATTAAGTGAGGTTTAAAAACAGTAATTTAAAGACCAGTACACTCATATCAACTTTAAAGCATGTTTTCTCGAAGCTGTGTTCTGAATTTCAAAACAAGTTATTCCCTCTTCTTACCTTTATTTTTAAAATAAGCATAAAAAATTGCAGTCTTTACTACTAAAAATTCAGGTTTTATATGACTTTAAATAACATGGATTAGACACGCCTGACTCAACCTTGACAAACGGTTGAGAGTTTAAATCTACGTTTTTTTTCCTTTAAAGTCGCGTTGCCTTTTTATTAAAACTGGAATAAAAAGTCAACGGAGAACAGTGACTTAAATATCTTAACATTTCTTTTTGTTTTGTAGATTTTTATCATACATATGATTTCTAGTTAAAGCATTAAGTTTTATGCAAATGTATGTGTACATGGAAAAGGTCTCATATACAGCATTAACTAATATAAATATTGAATACTTAAACAGATGTATAAACATTTCTTTGGTATTAAAGGTACTCAAAAATATTTTTTTATGCCAAGTTACTTTTAATTACATTCAAATTACTACCGAATAGTTTAAAACAAGGATAATGAAATTAAAGCAAATATTTTATATTTTTATAAATATTTATTCAAAATTCGAAATAAATAATAGTAAATTGATAAAATCGTACAGCTTAATTCAAATACTATATGAAGGCTGTTGTTCTAGGGCGTTATTAAGAAATTAAAATTTACTTTTCTGTAAAGAATGTCGTGAGTTGAACATTTATATTTTATGCTTTTGTTACAACATTTTATCCCGCTTTCTGATTCTTTGAATAATTTTTCTTTTTTTCTTATATTCACTTTTTCTTTCGTAACAGATCAGTTTCTACTAATGCTTGGAGTTTTAAATTTCAAATAAAGTATTAATGAATAATATTTTACTGTACTCACAATTATAAGAAATCTGTAACTGTAAATAGAAACTCGCATTCCTTTTTTGATATTCTGTTTTTTTAATTAAGTATAAACTATTAACATATCATGATTCGTCAAATTATTTTTGTTACAAATTACGTTACAACATGATTTTATGTGTTTTGATAAATATAAAAGCTGATTTTAACTCAGATTATGTTTCTAATTTAAAGTTTGGTTCTTGTTAGAAAAATATTGCTATTATGTATTTCATGTATTGCAATTGGATTTTAGTTGAGTTTTTATTACTTTTTATGCCATTAATTTTTCTGAACCCTATAATCTTTAAAACATCAAGAAACCGGTACATTTTTATTCACCTCAAAGTTAATATTTCAGTATAGGCTTTCATCCTTGAGAGCTTTATTACATCTGGAAGTATTAAAATTGCTACATGATAGTTTCGTTATATTTAGTTTCATAAAAGTAGGATATGAAAAAAAATAGTATTATTCTGTTTATTTTTAAAATAGTATTATTTTTATTGTTACCTCTATGACAGTTATAGTAGTAGCAGAGGTTTTTTTCAGTTCAGTAATACATTGGTATAATGTTGTCCCGCTAATAAGTGAATGAAAAAAGCATTCCTTTATTTAATTTTCTTAAAAGTTTTTGAGCTTGCTTCGATTATTAACTTTTGCAAAAATGTTAAAATACTTAAACCATTTTAAAATTTTTTTCCTTACTTATGCAACTAGTCAAGCATTTGTTTTTATGAAATTGCAGTAAAGGTTTTCTGTACACTATTAGAAATATTTGCTAAGTGTTGAACCATAACACCGTTTAAATCTGCTGCAATCTTAGCATGGCTTTAAAAGTTAACTATATTATTAAACTGGTTGCGCTACACTGTGGTTGATTTTGAAAAGGAACATGATTCAATATTACTTTATAACGTTTAAAGGAAACTTGCACTGCTCACACTAGCCAATGAATTAATAACATTTGATTAATATTTTATTAAACCTACTTTTGCTCAAATAAAACCCCGCATTCGTGAGGGCATCAATTTTGTAAGCTTCTGAAGTGTATTTAATCCTAGGAATTCCATGCATTTAATATTCCGACTTTAAGGTCCTGTAAATCGGACGGAAGTAGAGATTGACGTCATGTGTGCCTTTTCAACATGTCTCAACAAGTCTCAGAAATCTTCTATTCAAATATTTGGATAATATCTGGGCCTTTCAGTATCTAAGTAAAGTATTTAAAGTCATATTGATATCCATTGAACTATTTTTTAAAGCTTCTGGTACAATTTAAAATAGCATTATGATCCATGAACCTTCGGAGATGTCCTGACACCCTTGGAGTCAAAATGCAGCCTTGCAAAAGCATTTAATCTTCCAATATGACCAGCCATTGTATATTTTTTTAAACTTTTGCATGAGCAAAAGATTACCTACATCTTGATACTCCCGCCAGACCATTGCACACAGAGAAAAAGGTTCTTCTTTGATAAGCGAAAAATAAAGTGCAGCCTGTTTTAACCTTCCTGTTTCCTGTCCTCAGATGTCTACTGTCCTCTTTTCCAACAACACTGTAATAGGATTCTGATATTTAAGGCAGAAATCAGAGGTTTCCTTGTATACATCTATTTATGGTTATGCATTCCAAAAGTGAAGGAAAGTTTTCGTCAAAATCAATTGTAAGGAATCCTGATTTATGGGTTTTGTCAGATGAAACGCAGTAATTTGTGGTCACGATATCGGACGATATCGATGATGCTTTCGGTTAATTGTGTTTGAAAAATAGTCAGAGTAACGTCCACTAGACAATGACTATGAGTTCTGTTTCCAACTTCTTAATACCGTTAATATACCGCAGTTTTGAGAACCCGAAGAGCTTCGTTGTCTTCACGATCATTTATCCTGCTATATGGAAACCATTAATAAACACTTTTTCAAATGGTGAATATTGCCCGTTTTATTTCATTCTTCTGCATTTATAGTGAAATGCATTCTGATGACGTTTCATCTACGTAATGAAATGATTATGCATACTTCGCCACTAGCAAGCATTTTCTGGAAATTCCCACGCGTTTTTAATTTATTGGTCAGGGTGAGTAAAATACTTGGCTCAATGTTTAGTTCATTTTTATCAGAGTGCAGCAGTTTAGCAATTAATATAATAAATAAAATTCAATAAGTCAAATTTGATAAGTTTAATATATTAACATCAGGTAAAAAACTATACAATTGAAATAATATAATGATAATATAAAACGAATACATCAAATGGAAATATGTTTTGCCCGAAAAATTTATTACTATTTTTTTATATATATTTTTATACACTTTTAACCCACTGACGAATCTGCACGTGAAATGTTGTAATTTAACCTGCAGTCATCTCCGCATAACCAGACCGGTTTTTTCATCCTATGAGATGGAATCAGAGTTTTAGAGAAAAGCATTCTCTCAATTTTGCCCATTTACTAAATCGCCAAAAGGTTGATGCTATTGATATTATATCAAGTTTGTACTAATGAATGACCACAAAAATGTAATATTGGAGCTACATTTTTTATGAAACTTATTTGAATGAAACTATCGTATGGATTGTAAACTACGTAATCCCAAATATTAGTGTTAAAAAAGTCTGATAAAATAATTAATTTAATTTTTTTTCTTAATTTTCAGGAAAATTTCAAAGTATTTTAAATCTCATATATGCTAAAGAGATTTTAAAAAAGACATCTTTATTGAGGAAATAGAAATAGACAATTCGATTTCACGCATAAATAAATAGTGAATAAATAAAACATTTTTTTTGCAATTTTTAGACAAAATATAACTTATGTATTATGAGTCAATTCATATTTTCTTCTAGAGAAACCATAAATACTTACTTGTCATTCCCAGGTTGTTTCTGAACGTCTAGCATGAAATAAATAAATATTTCTGAGTACATGGATGCGTATTAGCATAAATACAAATAAGAAAACAAGTTTTTAACTGACTTTCGCATCTTTTAAAATTTATGGTAACTATATCAAACAAAAATATAAATTTGAAATATTTACATACCAAATACATTATGTTAATTTGCATTGTTCCTGTTAAAAATCTTTTATGTTTTTCGAATAAGTAAATAATATAAATTTCATAAGATATTTAAAAATATTACCGATACGTGAATAATATAGTAATCGTCTCCTTTATCACTGTTTAAAATCTAATGTATATTTACTATATATATATTTTCGACTTAATAATTAATCATATGTTCTTCAATTTTAAGGTAATGCAAAATAACTCCATTATGTTCAGTATATGAAACAATGGTAGTCACGAAATAACTATGTTTAATATCTCTTACTGCATAAACATATTGAATGCAGAGATGTGCAGTCAAAAAAGTTGGTGTTTTTTTTCAGGAATGTATCCAGTGAATAGGGCAAGCAGTTATTTTCAAACATTATTTGCATTTTTCATTTGTCTTTTAAATCAGAAAGCATATGTTTAAATTTTTGAAAAAAATATATTCAATAAATACCTTTTAAAACAATTTAACTCTTTAATTTCAGTGATATACTTGCTATATCCACCAATTTCAACAGTTGCAGTTAACTCATCAGCTTTCAAACTTTTTTTTAAGCACAAATATGTCACAGCACATTTATTTTATAATAAAATAAATTTAAATTTCAAGCCTGCTTTTTCTCTACTTTTGGAAAAAGAATGATTAGGTTTATGATTTGATATATTTTTATTTTTATTTTTAGGAACAATTAAACAAATATTTTTTTCTTCATTAATAATTAATAATTCATTATTAAAAAATGTATCCTAATTATGTTCAAATGTTTTCATAATCAGTGCACAAATGCTTAAATAAGAACTTAAAATCATTGATATGCAGAAATTTAAATTTTGTTTTCCAATGCGTTATAATATATTTATTCACATGTTATCCTTTGCATATTTATTGACATGTTCTGCGTTTAAAATTCTAAAACTCAACTTTAAAAAATGTTTTGAAACAGCATTTTCTATTAAATTAAGATATCTCTTTAACTTCTATTTACACGCGTACATAAATATCGCACATTTCCAAAGGTTGAAGTTAATGTATCAGTTCATATTTTCTTTCAACTTTGAGTTTTAATCAGTCACGCCACGTTTAAATGTCCTACCGTAAATTTAAGTTCTGAAATGTGCTTTAATTTCATCTTTTGGCAAAAGCTTGATTAATAATTTATGTTAAACCACCACAAGACAGGAAGCAACGCTTTCTTCAGACAAAACCCCAATTAAAACGAGACATGCACACATTTCTGATCAAGATAGCAGTGGCAACTTTCTAACTATTATGCTAATGCCTTGCCGAAACCAAACCTCTTTTCTTAATGACGAAAATATTACATTAACTCTCGAAGTTTTCAGTAGCGTAATTTATTACCGCAATCGGCCTTTTCGTCAGCGGTTTCCGATTCGAAACATCTGCGACTACGAAATCGAATGTGCATTACTACCTTACCTTTACCGCAGTATCAGAAAAGCCAAATGGTACTGGTGACGAAAATTGATTTTTATCAGGTACCCAACTAATTCTCTCTCGCTTCAAGCGTAGGGTTAATTTATTCGTATTCGTAAAACCAAACGGAATAATAAAACTGGCGGGAAGCGAAATGTTTTATTAATAACTTCGACAATTAACTTCGCTTTCGAGTTTATGTGAAATACAAGACGCCAGTGTAAGAAGGTTGGGTTGGGGTGGGTATATAAATATATTTATCTGTCGTAAGTTACAAGCCTTTCATATTAGGTTATCGATGGAATTGAAAATAGAATGTAGAATTAGAAATGGTAAAGGGTTTTACCTGAGCACCAGCTGTAAAAGTTTGAATATGAGTTTCGATTTGGCATACACTCAAATATTTATCTTAAAACAATGATTAATTGATTTTCTAAAAGATTAAACACCCATTAAAAGGAAAGCGGAATGCTAATTAATATGTATTAGAGTGCAAGAAAAGTTAATTATTTCGTATACCAAAGATAAAGTCTGTATTAGAAGGATTTTGAAAGCTTATAAGGTTTTGTTATGAAAGGTGACTTTTAGTTTAGTAGTTTGGATTAGCATTTTTGGCGAATCATGTAAGAGTAAATATTCAAACAATAATAAAAAAACGTACAGAGTGCTTCATATTTGCCACTCTCAATATATGTTTGCAGAATCTTATCCAAAAATATATAAAAAAAAATGTGTTATAATATTAAATTAATATTTAAGAAATGAAATAAAAACACAAATATATTTAGAAAACTGTCGAATCGCTATTGAGGAAAGTGGTGTCCTATTGATAACCGGACCTGTTCGATTGCCGGAATGTGCTAAGAGAAGTTGAAAGACGATTATTTGAAACACCTATAAATTTAATCCGAAAACCGTACTGGTTTTAATGTTCTGTTTTCATTCCGCCTTTTCAATATCGAATAAGCAGATATTGTTTGCGAATTTGTATCTTCCTAATTTAAATAAAAATTTGAGTTCCATATTGCTTATAGAATTATAAAATCAATTTTCTTTCTTTTAAGAGGATTATAAGAAAATATAATAATAAAGGACATTATTACAAAGTAACTATGGATAAAAATGTAATAACGTAACTGATGAATTAACCATGCATTATCGGTGGTGCAAATAATAATCTCTTTTTCTTTTCTATTATTTAATTTTAGGATAATGTTTTTATGAATATTTGCATTAATTATATCGAAAATTAAAGTATAAACAGCAGCATGTTTGGCACTCTTCTAAATTTAATATAATTGTGTTACAATTTGAGAAATAATATGTATAAATTGAGCAATCATTTATAATTGCTAATCATAGAGAAACCATATCTCCACTTTTTAATTTCTAAGATTTAATGCAGTGAGATTTAAAATGATTGAAATGATAAGACATCTTATCTCTTGCAGTCAAAGTTAACTGAAGATTATTCCTTTACTACATAATTGCTTCAAATCGGAACTCACTGACCAAAAATTGAACTGCAGTTTACTTAATCTTCATGGAAATTATATTCCTTAGCTAACATTTTGTCATTTAATAAAGTTCATAGACTGTGACATAATTATAGAGATAATATTTTCTTGAGGGCAGAATTGATATTCTAGACATAACTTTAGGTTATCTAAACTTTAGGACTATTATCATTTTGTATTGTAACTAAGAATCATTATTATACCAGCTTGACGTTAGGAGAGATAGTATATTGTAATTAAATCGTCAAATTAATCAACTACTAAGTAATTATGTGGGAAAATAGGTTTCCCTCGTAAGCGGAATTCTTCTCTGATGTTAAAGTGCATTGAATTTTGAAATTGGTATGATTTAATGTATAATGCAAAAATGTCATTCAAATAAAATAAAATATACCTTTTTCATTTTCAGATCTATTTCGAGACTTGACAACCAAAACAATAGTTATTGCTATTAAAATGAAAACTATGATGACACAAATAAGGATGATAAGAACTGGACTAAAGGTTGTTTGCCAAGGATCATCTAAAAGAAAAGAAAATCTCTATTAATTTTCCATTTGAAAATTTTTTTTATTAAGAACAAATGTTTATAACTTTATACTTATAATATATTTAATTCAATACTAATATTATTAATTCATAATATAAATAATTTAACGATTAATATCTTACATTAATAATAAAGTATTTAATAACAAAATTAATATAATTAGTTTTATATTTAACATAATTAATTGAAAATACATTATATTTATAATTTATATTTTTACATTTTTTTTGTGAAAAGCTCATTGTAAGCAAATAATTGCTCATAAAATTAAATAATAATAGAATTAATTTTATCAAGAATTATTTTAATTAATAAAAATTGAATTGTATAATTTATATCATTAATTTCATACTTATCCTTATTAATTTAAAATTTATTATACTTATAGTTTATATTATAATTGATAAATAAGTATTGTAATTTATTGGAATATTATTTTTAAAGAAGCTCGTGATGTACGAATAATTCCAGTTTGTAAACTTATCCTTAAAATTCTATGCATATTTAAAAGTTATCTGAATATATCGTTTTAAAATTTTACGTGTATATTTCTGACCTTTAAAATGTTTAGATAAATCTATATTTTAAAACTTTATGTTATTAAGACATTGTTATTTCACACTTAAAGTGAGATACAGACCTAAAATGTTTGTACCAAAAATATTTAAAAACTAATTTCAAAAAATTTTAATACTTTTAAAAAATCTACAAAAAAACACCAATAAATCATTCCATTTTTCTGTAAAAAATTCCGAATCAAATTACGGTAAAAATTACCAGTACTCAGGATGTCGGCACTTTTTATAGTAGAGTCAATTTTTACCGGAACACGTTGCAGAGCAAAAAATCTTTTATACCATAATTTTTACTGTAATAATTACTGTAAAATCACTTAATCATTTGAATTAGAAAAATATTACTCGAAAAAATTACGGTATTCTTATTTTAAGGGGAAAATGGATTTAACAGTAAATTAGATTTTATGGATAGACCGTAATTTGAGCCCCAATTTTTTACAGTGTTCTTGAACATTGATTTTTTCTTGATTATATTGAATAGAGACACTTCAGATACGTTATACATCTTAAAGTAAAGGCATGTAAAAAATAATAATAATGGTTCATTCAATTTTTTTTAAATTAAGCAATATCATGAAACATCTAAAATAAAAACCCATTAAAACTAATTTAATTTTTTTATCATACAATAAACCAATTTTCTATACACACGTAAGAACAAAATTTCATAGTTTTAAAGTCACGAATAGTCCATTGTATTCCTCATTTGAATTTCTAATGTTGTACTTCTGAATGCAAGCATTTTAGAAACAAGAATAGAGTTAATCGCATACAATTAACAAACTAATGCATCTTACTGAAAAAATAACATTTATCATGTATTTGCCTCGAAATTATATATAATTCAAATGTTAATGGTACCCTAAATACTCTTAAAAAATTTATGCTAGCTCAGAAGGGAGAAAAAGCTCACTTCTTATTTTAACCATAACTTTTAAGTGCATCGCTTCTAATCGCCAATGCAGCGAATAATTTACCATAATCTTTTGTTTATGATGAAGTGCAGTATAAAAAGTTATTCGTCTGAATAGATAAAAGATTTTCTGACTTTCCTTTTAAGCATGGGATTTGGTAAAAGACTGGTGTTTAGGGAGCCATCTTTTCAAAAGAATGCTCCGTTATTTACGAGATTTTTTTTTTGCTTTCTTTTATGGATAATGGGCTTCATTTTATGCAACATTTTAGTCCCGTGTGGCATTGTATAGAAACTGTGAGAGATCTGGTAGGATAAGAAGGCTCGAAAGAAGCTTGATCTATTCAAGATCTATTTTCAAAACTGTATTTGTAAAGTCGAAGAAAACTCTTTAAATATATTTACTAGAATATCATAAGTGTGTATTCTTCTTTTAGAAGCGTAAGTCTAGAAAAAAAAGTAGAATTTCTTTTCATACGGATTGTATAATAAGCTATTTAAAACAATGTTGCTGCTATTTCAAAGTTTGAATGTTGTCTAGGGGTTAGTTTGAAACATAGCGAGGTATTTTTTTTCTTTTCAGCAGAAATTTTGAAACGCTATTATGAAGCACATGAAATATCATCATTACTGATGTACTTTTAAAAGAATTTATTCTGCTGGTTAAAAATCAAAACTGTTTTAGCGCACAAATCTATAGGTAATAAAAATTACTTATGAGGGTTTATATATATTTTTTGTCGGTGTTGAATGTCCACTTAAGATTACAAATGGTGTTCCTTAATAACAACTCTTAATGCATGTTGTTAGAATTCTTTTAGATAAATGAAGTAAAATATGCATACATTTTGGTCGAAACAAACTGATATTTTCAGTAAAAAGGAATTAATTTTTTTCAGACAATGACTGATAACTTTTGAAGTCAATGAAGGAAAAAGGAGGAATTGAAGTTGTCCAAAACCGTGCTGAGAATAAAGTTTACGATTGCATAACAGTTTAGCTGAATATATAAAGTGTTTCTTGATGATTTTAACCTTTCCGATGCTATCCCTTGTCATTAGTAATGATTGATCATAGATCGAAAGCGTTCTTGTTTTTCTTCTTCATTTAAATATTAAGTTACAACCTAAATGCAAAACAACATAGTTTTTTATTTTGTCAGTTATTAAAATATGCTTTTTTAAGAAATACTGAAAATGACTGCAATACACTTTTATATATCATTTTGAGAAATACATTTAAATAGTTAATTTTCGGAAACTTAAATGAAATGGAAAAAGAAAAAAATTCATACCCGTTTCAGAAACTCGGTACCTTTTAGTTTCAATAATTGTTCTCAGAAAGCATTTAAAAGGGGAATTGTTGCCTTGATATTTTGATCAAAAGCAAATAATTAAGTCGCAAAAAAATTAACCAACCATGGTTAAAAGCAATAATTGCGCTGACTTTTTGAAAATAAGTATACGAGAAAAAAGCTAGATATTTAAAATAAATCAAAGCTGAATGCCTAATAAATAGTAAATCACCTCTTTCAAAGCTATTAACCATGGACGATATAAAAACATATATGATTTTTCTTACATACGTGAAACTTTTCTTTCGACTTACAAGAAAATATAAATAAAACTTAACTTTTCTATTGATTTACATCAAAAATAATAATGAGAACTCAACAAATCATTTTAAATTAGTTGAGGCGTCAGATGAGAGATTCTAATAATTTTCCAAGTGAGGAAATAATAAAACTGTAATAAAATAATATATTATATGAAATAATATTTTAAATTAATATACGATATTTTAAGTGGTATCATTAGTTGACTGAATAAAGAAAAAGAAACTTTTGAAAAATAAGTTTCGGGAAAAAATGTATATTCTATAATAAAGTAAAAATATAAAAATATCGAATTGATTTATCAGCCAAATATTTGCCTTTTATTCCATGCTGTAGAATTAAGGAAACTTACGAAATAATTTTGTTCCGATTTATTAGAGGTATCTTTTTCATTAAAAGAAAATATATATATACGAAATATTTACGACTATATATGTTTTCTAAACTACATAAAACTTCAATATACGAAAAAGAATTTACTCTGATTTATATTCAAAATGCATAAATGAATACTCAACAAATTATTTTGCATTAGCTGAAGAGTTTGATAAACGACTTTATGAATTCTTCAACTGATGAAATAATTTTTGCTTAATTGAAATGAACATGCGATTTTTAAAGCGGTCTTTTTGGAATTTTTCCCATCCTGAATTGCCTAGAAATGTTCAGTCTAAAGAAAAGAAAAATCTTAAAATTTATCTTAAGATAGAAAAAAACGAATAAAAAAACTGCTGGATTTATTAACCACTTACAGAAGAATCAAATTCTTTCGAAATGATATTCGTCTTATATAGGTTCTTCTTATATAGGTAATCTTACTGAATTTTTAACGACAAAAAGAAAAAAAAATCTAAGTTGAAAATTTACAAAATCTGAATGTAAAAATAAAAAATATAAATGTTAAATTTACAAATATATATGCCTTCTTAAAAAAATTGGAACGAAATGAAAAAAATGCTCTACCCTATACATTAACTTCTTAGTGGCTGTTGTTGTTCTCAGAAATAATTTCTAAAAATATCAAAAATATTTCGTAAAAATAATAATAATTCTAATAGTGTTAATTTTTTTAATCAACTTGAAATTTTTAGCTGTTTTTAAAATATTTAACTTTAAACGCTTGATAGAAAATAAATCACTTCTACAGAATAGATAATCAAAATAGTTTAACAAAATATATGTGATTTTTCATTTACCAAAAACTCTCAACCTGAATTTTTCTATGATTAATTTTGAAAATGTAACTAAATACTCAATAAAACTTACTAATCCAATTGATTTAAATAATTTTCAAATAATAAAACAATTAATTACTTTAAATGTATATGCAATATTTTAAGAAAGCTCTTAGAAATTTTTTGTGTTATTAATTTACTAAGAGAACTTTGCATAGAGACAAATTAAGAAAAAATGAAAAGTAATTCTGAAAAAATACCATGGCAGAAATAAAAAGATAAAAGTCAATTTATTAACCCATGATTTTTTAACACCCATTTATTCTTACTGTAGACTTAAAAAGCATTGAGTGAAGTTGTTCCAACTGAATAGAAATAGAATTTTTGGCGAGAAAAAAACCAACAAAAAACTTAATGAAAAAAAAATATCCCCAAAAAGTAAGAAAAATAATGCTTTTATTTTCCGCTTGAAAAACTTGATTTTAGAAAACAGTTTCAGAAACCAGGAAACAGTAACTTGATTAGAGAAAGATTTCCAAATAGCAATGAAATCGTTCTCATAGTTTTTGTTTTGACCAAAGGGATAGACTGAGCTTAATATATAAAATGTCTGCAAAGTATTACAAAGTGAATGCGAAGTTTGAAAAAAAAATTCAATTTGTTTCGGGTAAATGATTCTTTTGTTTCTGAAGATTTGGTTTATTTTTTTAAGACTCAATATGTAGAAAAATAATTATATACCTTAAAAACATTTTTATTCTTTAACAAAAATTATTGAGATATATATATATATATAGAAATGTTCAAACAAAATGATTTTATTAGGCTAAAAAATAGCTAATTAATAGAATTATTGTAAAGTTGAGAAAAAAGTTAATTTCTCAATTTATAGGTCTGTTTCTGAACAGTTGAATACGAAAGTAATAGGGGGATAGATGCTAATTCTTTTAACAGTGGTTTCGGCTCAAAAAGGATGCCAAAACTCATCTGAAATTATAGAATACATTTTCTTTCTAGTTGAAACATTGTTTAAACTAATAGTTAGCTATTATTGGTATTTTTATTCAATTAGTATATCGTATTTGAGGCACTGTATTATGTAGTTTTAAAACAATAAGCAAAATTGAGTCTTTAAATCGAATATTCCTTTAAGATATTTTTGCTGTAAATTAATTTATAATAAAGCGGTTTTCCATTTATTTTCCATTTATTGTAAAATTATTAATTCATTAAAAATGGAATACGATTCAATAAAAGCTATAATACATTTAAAATTACAGCCAGCGAATGGAGATAGTTGTAACAATTAAATCACACAGTTATTGAAAGTAAATATGTGATTAGGTATCAAACATGAGAATCTGTTTACAGATTCACGGAAACTTAATTAATTTGGCAGCTAATAGTATAAAACTTTTTAATTACATGCCTGACATTTATATGTTCATATTTCACACAAAATTTTATTGAAGAATTCACAAAGAAATTATCATAAGCCCCGCAGAATCCATTATTAATTCTTCGAAGCATGTCCTAGTTCTTCAAATTCAATTTCACTCACAAATACTTGGAAAGGATCCCCATGACGGGGCAGGAATATAATTGCTCTTAATTCCCCCAACACCTACAGTCCTGATTTACCTTGGGGAACATCCTCAATCGAGTCATCTAGAGCAGCTAGTCGGTAACCAAACCCCCACCCACCAGATGTCAACCATCCCCCTCTACACCACCCCCGCATCGATTTATGCAAATGAACGGTTCATATATTCTGAAGACAAAGTTGCGAATCACTAATTGATATAAATGATCTCCCCTACGCTTCAATTTAAAGTGATCCGTTTGAGTTATCAGATATCAAATACGTTATTAGACCTTGGCACTTTTCAACGAACGGAAAAGTTTGTTGAAAGATGGCGGAAATCTTTTGGTCCTTTTGTGCGTGGATGGCGGCAAGGTATTCAGATAATGGATTTGAACCGATTAAAATTTTGAATCCTGGCTTTGACTAAGTAGATTTAATGGAAAGGGATGATTTCCTGAGGCTGCTGAGTTCTAAGTCGCTGACGGAATATGAATTAGGGTTCAAAAGAATGCTTGGGAAAAATAATTGGCTTCAAAGAAAAATCGGTAATTTAACTTCTTTTTAGACATGAGTTAGCTGAGGTGAATACCTGAAATATTTAATTGAATATTTTACGTGCATTTTCCTCAAGCGAAAAATTTCTGGATATATTTAAAATTTTGAAAATGTAATAGGATAGGATTTAAAATCTTAATGACATATCTCTCCCAAATTATTGGTCTCAAGAAAATAACGGTGCTTTATAAATAAAAATGAATAAATTATGAGTATGTTTGCATTATTTTATTTATGCAAGAGTTGCTTTTATTATTAAACGCTAATTAAAAGTAAATTTAAACAAACTGAAATTTCTAAAATAAAATAAACTTGTTAAAAGAAGTTCTTTTAGAGCTAAATTGGAAAGTTATATGTGTTTTAAACAGAACTTCTCTAATCTGCATAAGTAAAATAAAAATAAACTTTTGGAGAGTGAATTTACTTTTTCATTAAGATCTACGTTTTCATTAAGCAAAAATTAAATAAACAACCACTCTAATTAACAAGATTCCAACCCAGAATCTTACGCATTATTTTTGTTTGATTCCAAAAACATGTCTAATTCAAAAGTCAGACATTCAAATGTGGTTTCATGATCCTTGATAAACGAAAAATCATGGTCCGCGAATGCTCCATAGTTCTTAAGTTTAAGCAACCTTTAGGAAACGGTAAAGGTCTGCTTTTTATCATTGGAGTTCATTCCCTTAATTTTTGGCAACAAAATTTTCAGTGTTTTTTAAAATGATTTTTATAATATTTCAACTTGTTAATTACACATTATACTAGTTTCAAAAAATGTATATTCTGGAATACCTGAAAAGATATCTGGGATATATCTATATATGCTTTTTCGCCTGACACCAATCTATCTTAAAAGAAGTTGCAAGCTGGCAAATAACTTATATTTTACAAACAGTTCAATTCACTGAATGCAAGAAATATAAAGTAAAGTACTTCTGGAACAACTAATTGTTGCCAAGGAGGACCAATTGTAGAAGGGGCAATGGTTATAATGGGGGCAATGAAGTCAGCTTTTCTTCCCGTATAAGCTAGTACCTACTGATTTGAAGCTGGTCAGGCCTCCAGTGATAGAACAAACAGCTGCTAGGTGTAGATCAAATTGCCCTCAGAGATAGATCAAATTCTCTTCAGGTATAGATCACATTGCCTCCTGGAACAGAACTTTGATTCCATACAGAAAGAGCTCAGCATATTAATCAATGTTCCATCAAGGGAATGCAATAAATAACCATTATTATTGCTGCACATAAAAAAATGATGTTCTACATCTGCTTGATTAATGATTTAAATCATTTAATATAATACTTAGGGATTTAATAACTTAGATTTAAAGATGCATTTAATATATTTTACAAATTAATTTAATATTCTCAGAGAAAATCATGTACTTATTTATTATTTTATTTTGCTTTCTCTTGCAGCACGAAGCTTCAGGAAGTAAATACAGTAAACATTAAGCTACTTCCGCAGTAAACATTAAGCTACTGTCTTCTGTATTTGGGTTTTTCACTGAATGTTACATTTCAACTCAATGCAAGTAATTTTTTACTCGTGTATGCTTAATAAAGTGTCTTGTTAACATTTGACGATAACATTCGTTTGGCAATTCCTGAAAAGAAGGGAAAAAAACTTTTGAGTCAACTTATTTTCCTTTTTGATAGTCTTTAATGATTATCTACTTTTAAAAAAAATCCAGTTTTCTTTCCTAAAGCGGAAAAATCGAATCCTCTAGTGCAAATTGTTTTGAACTAAAAAATAGTGTTTTATCAACATTTCTTTTTTAGCTAAGCTTTCAAAGTAAACAAAAAACAGAGTATTTTTTACTATTTACTTTAAACAACCAAACCCAAAAAAGGAAGCTGACATTAGTTCAGATAAAAACTCCAGCCCATTAATATTAACTCCCTAAACATTAATTACAGGATTACAGGGAAATTTAAAACAAAAAGGAAGTCGCTTTTTAATCGATATATGGCAGTCATCAAGTTTCTTCATTATCTTAAATGGTCAATAAAAAATTATATAGTCAGTTGAAACCTTTCTTTATTGTGTTACGCCCATAAACTTTTGATCTGGAATACTATTTACTTAAGGGTAAACTTGTAAATACATCGTTTTGTCGCAAGATAAAAACTCCTGTAGCTAATTTAAGTTTTTTTCTTCTTTGCTTAGTTTGTCGCTTAATTCATTAAAAAGTATTCTGCTTCCTTTCAGACCATAATTCATCATTAGTACTGGGAGAAAATTCATTTCTTCGGTTATTTATAACTTAATTATGCCTCAGCTTTTAAAAACTTCAGTTTATTCATTCCTTATACCCATCCTCCGGTATCGATTAATTTTTTTTTCATAAGTCCAACTCTTTCGATGCTGTTAGTAAAAGTATTTGTTTATTTAATAACTTAACATAATCAAATATTAAGTTATCAATCCTTTCTTTTTAAAAAAAAAATATGTAGTCTAAGAAATAATATTTCAGTGTTTTTTTTTTTCAATTTTAAAATCTAATTGATGTTGCGGTTGCACTTAATGTATAATTTATGAGTAATTTCTTTTCGAATTGCTTATTATGTTTCGTACTTTATCGATGTACTTTTCGTTTTTTATGGATTTTAAAAATTTCAAAAATAAATAGTAGTTTTTAATTCCAAAATTTGATTTGTCTGCAATGTTTACAATTCTTTTAACTAGTTTCGCATAAATATTTCAGTATTTTTATGTATCGAAAATTGCTTTAATACCTTTGATATTGAACATAAATTGCTATAGTTTGAATTTTAGAGAAAAAAGTATCACTAAAAAGTCATTATTTTATCGTAAACTTTGCCTTTAACAATTATCAATGTAGAATATTAAGAAAATAAAATCTTAATTCATCTTCAAAATTTACATTAAACACATTTATTTTAAGCTATTTTTGTACGTGCATAAGTAAGTCAAAAGTAGAATACGTTTATTAAAAGTATATAGGAAATAACAACTTTCCATATTAGATTTTAATAAATTCCCTGAGAATTTACCATTTATTACAATTGTTATGTGACAAATCTCAAGCTATTATTGAAGCAATAAAATCTACAATTCAGAGCATGCTTCTGTTTTTCTAATAATTTGTATATTTTATTTGTTCTGATGAATTCGATTTATGATTATAAGAAATTTAAAGAAATGCTTATAATATGATTCCGTTGAATCGCAGTGAAGTTTTGGACAACATGGTTTATTTTCGGAGTTGCTTTTTGAACTCTCACGTTACGCCTTAAATGATTGGGATCTATCAGGTGATATAGCTCACCTGGTTTTAATACCATGATTATACAACAGCCTCACCTAAATATGAAATCTGGTTCGAACACCTTTCCAAATGAATCGAAATATTAACTCATTACCCAACATTACACTATTAAAAAAGGTTGGATCTTGTTTCACCATAATTTATTTCAAATTTCTTGCAAAATTGGCAATGCAAATTTGAACCCTTATTTCGTCCATTTTAATCCATCTTATCAATCAACTTTATTTAATCAACTTTATTAGACGATACTATTGTTCAACTTGATCGTAAATGTGGTTCAATTCAAAACATTATAAAGGTATCTAAAATTTTATGTGTCTTACTATTCAACAGAATCAATTTTTCAGATAGTGTTTATGAAGGACTTTCATGTGGATTCTTTGCGTAATCCAGAAGCAGTTTAGTTTCATTTTCCGCAAAGAAATCGAGTTTGCATTTATATGTGATTCTCACACTTGAGTAATTTTGAAAAAAAAAAGTGTGATCAGTAAATGTTTTGCTCATGGTCTAGTACTTGGACAGACGAATAGTGATATAAAGCATGTGGTCAAACGGTGGATGGTAGAGGATTAAAATTTAATCTAGCTCTTAATTTGAAACTGGTGACTGATGGTTTGATTAATAATATTATCTCGGATAAAGTTTTCAGTCTAAACTGCAGCACTAACAACATATAAGAGGTAAAATGAACAGCAACCAACAGTGAAAAAAAATTTTTTTGCAACAAAAATGTAGATAAAGATCATCAGAATCTAGTTAGCAAGGATTTCGCCTATTAGATACAGAAGTCTTTTGATTTTGTTCAGAATCATACAATCACATCAATGCTAAAACTACAAATGCACTTAAATGGGATGTTCAGAAATAGTAAATATCAAACCTATTTTCTTATGCTTTTTCATATATACAATAAAAAAAAAACTTAAGAAATACTTGGTAAGCGAAAATTTTTTTTGAAAAAACAATACTTGTTTAAGAAATATATCTGACAATTTGTTTCTCATAATTGCAATTTTTCAAATATTGTAAAATACTAACAGGAAAAAGCAGGATAGATAACTTTTTATGCTATAGAAGCAGTATTTTAGATTAAATAGGGAATATCAGCAATTCCTGAGAACAAAATCACTTCCACAGGTATTTTAAATAGTTTTTGCTGTCAAAATTCTATAAAAACCATAGAAATATTTAAATAGTTCACTATTGAAATTACCTTTTTCACCTTAAATCTGAAATATATTTTGATTTATTCAGTACTTTCAATTATTATATAGACATATTTTCTAATTTTCATGGCATAATATATGCTAAATTGTATTGTTGGAAATAATATATATTACAGGCCTTCATAAGTTTTCATGAGTTAACTTTTGTAAGAATAATGCGAAAAAAAGTTTGAGCTATCTACATTAGAAGAGTATTACGTAATTTACAATATTTTTTAGGGAACATAAAATTTAATTTATTAATTACATTATTTATTAACGTCATTAAATATTTAACGATAAAAATGGTTTTTAAAAAATGGCAAGTACTTTAGCTTTTTTATCCTCAAGGGACCAATATCATTCTTTTTTTATTTTTATGACACGACCAAGCATTTTCAAATTACATCAATGATCTCCGACAATTTCTTAGCTCAAAAGCACTTATAATTTCTCCAGAAACACGGGTACAGTGCAAAAAAAAAGGATGTGCAAACTCTTTCTTTAACTAGTTGCCGTTACAGTCATGATTTATGTGACGCAAAGGGGGCCCTAGTGGAAGTAGAAAGTGTCGCCCAGAGAAGTATCCAAGCCAACAGTCGACGAAGATAATAGTCATCATTAGATTTTTTTACGGCTCAACCCAAAATATCTTTGGTGGCGTTTTTTAGCCCCTTCTTATTTTTTACTATGCAGGTCCTGTAAGAGTATCTCTATAACTACCCGTAAAAGAAAATTGCATTGCGATTTCGAAGAACATAGAAGTTTATCTTTGCTTCGAACGTGTAATATAGACTGTGATGGGCGGTATTAGTTAAAGACCGTTATAATCCTACTAAAGTATGAATATAACACTTGAAGCGGGATTTTTTTTCTAGATACACTTAGATTCTTTTTTTTTTTTTTAGTTTTTGATAGCGTAGAAGAATAATTCTGAAAAGGCATTTTGCATAAATTTGGTGTGCATTTCCCTAAATTAGGAATAAAAAGTGAAATTCTTATCTATATCTATCTATCTATCTATCTATCTATCTATCTATCTATCATCTATCTATCATATCTATC
>NC_092204.1:41754425-41791186 GCF_043381705.1 Parasteatoda tepidariorum | reverse complement strand
ATATATATAGATATATAGATATATATATATAATCTGTGTGCTTGCACTTTTGTACAGTTTTTAACTTTATTACAAATGACTTAAAAAACCGAAATTAAATTGAATTTAATAAATGTTTTACTCGGAAGGACGCATGGAGGTCATTTTATGACCTCATGCATTTTATAAGTTCTAATTCCTAAAAGAACTAGACACCTGTTTATCTCTGTTCTATTAGAAACTACCCTCATCTGCCTTTTATGAATAATTTGAAGGAATTTTTGGATTTTTTTCTTCCTTCAATTGACGTTTTAATCAGTTACTGGGGTCATGGAATGGCCCGGCGATGCGTTCATTTTGTTCAATTAATCATTTTGTTATACGTAGCTGCCGAGTTCAGTGCTTTTATTTCGTTCTCAATTACTGATTTGCAATTAATTTCTCCTGATTTACAATGTTCATGGAAGTTTTACCGCAATAAATAGGTAAGTATTTTATTTACGTCGATCTAGGGCTGCACAATGGGCTATCAATGATGGTCGGGGAAACATCCATGAGGAGGATCCGAAGTCATGACATCGCAATTTTGATCATCTGAAGAGGGGATGTATTACCCGGTTTGGTAGCAAAACGAACTTAGTGCAATAAGAACAAGAGCCTGCTTTACTATCTAAAAAAAAATTAACTTACTGTGCATAAAAACCGGCGACATTACTTACCTGTGTATGAATATCAAAGACCTTGCTTAGTCACTTATTAGTAATCAACATCAGCAAACTTGGATTATTCCGCATTTGAATCATGAACTACAAGCTCAAATAATAAACAGTTTATGTCTGGAATCACCAAAATAGATATTAAAAACCCCCTAAAAGGAAGTTCTGCAGGAGAAAGAGAGGACCACTGTAACTAACAGTTTGTGCTTGATTAGTTTTCGAAGGAACATACATTTTATTGCGTAACTAGTGCCTCGGAGAAAATTAAATATTCATAAATATTTCTATATGCATTTCTGTCTGTATTAAATCAATCATATCGAGTATAATATAATAATTAATATACTAATTACTAGAAGTAAATATTATCAAGTTTCATTTAATTTATCACAAAAAGAATGGCAAAAAGATTTAAATAGTTAAGCAATAAATTTACAATGTCTAAAAACTCAAAAAAATTAACATATGTAATAAAACTTAGCTTTTTTGCGCATCATTTTGATGAATTTTATTTGGTCCATTTTAACGTTCTTAACTTCCGCGTCTTTACGTTCGATTAAAGGGAATGCATCCTCCTGGGTTAAGAAGTTTTTTTCGTTCATATAAATAGTTTTAGCCATTTTGATCATAAAACAACAAAAATAAGAAAAAATTACTTTAAATCTATTTACTTATACACATATCATTTTGAAAACTAATTTAATTAACTATTAAGAAATTACTACTATTGTAGTATCATTTAATTACATTAAAAGTCTAACTTAAAGGAGAAACATTTATTTCCAGACTCTAAGAAATGAGTGAATTATGTTACAAGTTTGTATGAATAGAGTTTGATTGCTGTTGAAATATTCTACTATTTTCTACGTCAACTATTAAACATACAGTAAGAACATATTTTTCACATATTCATCGAACCAGTAAATTGAGTATTTTAGCTGTATTATTCTACTTTCAAGTTTACGACTGAAATCCATTTTGTCTTGCATCATAAAGCTCTATTTACATAACAAAAAAGAAGACTTAAACTAGACTGTGTGTTGAAATTGTTAAATCTTAAACATCAATATATCTCAGACTAAGCTGAACTTTGGATGGCAGCCATCTTTTAAATTTCCATAAATAGGAAATCTTTACATAAACTATTTATTTTTGTTGTAAAATAGTGTAGGCTAATATTTTAGATATTCAGCATAGACTGGCTTCATTTTACCTCTGCGTGTTTCATTTTTAATTTTAACATAGGTTTCAATATTTATAAAACTGGCTTTATGAATCAACTATTTCTGCATAACCTGCTACGAAAAAGTATGATTCTCGTTTAATTCGGATGCTCAATTTGGATGCATAATTTAATCCTCATTTGATATCAGGCAAAAAGTATTTAAAGTAGTGAAAATAACTGTGAACCAGGGGTTAAATCACCACAATTTTTTAAATAAATAAAATGGGGAAAAAACAAATGTTTGCTTTATGGGCACCAACAATTATAAATTATAAATAATTAATTTTTCAAAATAAATAATTAATTTTCAAAAAACTGATAATATTTCCCATATTTTTTTTAATTTAAAATGAAAAATAATTTAATTTAAGCGTTTTTTTACTTTAAAAGAAAATGTTTGACGTAATTATTTTGCTGAGAACTGCTAGAAGTATGTGTATTTATTTTCTAATGTATAAATTTGAATGTTTTCTATGGTTAGTAGTGTGCAAAAAAAAAATTAAAAAACACCGAAGGAGCTATTCTAACTTTCAATAATTTTTTAGAACACTCCTTTAATGGCCAGTTTTTTTTAAACACATCTTGGTACTACCTGCTTAATCACCGCTTAAGCTTACTACCATCTGCAAGTTGAACCAAAACACGTTTGTCCCCGTTTTTTGATTGAAATATCATTATTTATTTTGAATAAGTTTTACAACACCAAGTGAAAAAAATACGCACGGCAGGACTCAATCAATTATTGGAATTCAAAAAATAGAACCCTTGAAATAACAATGTTCAAAAAATGAAGTAAATGGCTTTGAACTAATTTTTTGGCATTAAAATTTCAAGAAAGAGTTTTGAATGTGATATGTAACAGAAACTTACATTATCCTCTTCAAATATTGTAAGTTTTGTATTCATATTTTAAAAATTAGATTTTTTGGTGAATTATAGGTAAATGAATTAGGAGGATAAAAATTTACAAATTATATCCTATTACCTTATATTTCATAAAAAAATCAAATAATTAGGAAACGGAACTAAACTATATGCGAGAAATACTTTATAATGTAGCTTTTAAATATTTGAAAAACATTATTATTTCGACCATAAATTCAAACTCAATTCCCACCTTTCATTTTAGAAAACGGTTAATCAATCCTCACCATTCTCCCCAATAGAATGCCCCTCACACAGAGGAAGAATAATTTTGACAGTTTTGTATATCATTGACAATAAAAAAATAAAGTTGAACAGTAATACTAATAAGTTCAAAAGCTCACCTCTTTGAGTGAGACTTTCAGGTGTTGCCAATGTACTCGTTCTCACAATTTTAGGTTCACTTCTTCCCTTGGCATTATAGGCATAAATAACAATCACAAAACTAGTTCCTGGTGTCAAGTCATAAACGGTGAACACTGGTGCTGGATTTGACATGTTATTGAGCATCGTTATGTGTTCAGCGTCATACGTTTCCAAGGTGAAACTCTGCTGAAGACCCCCATCATATGCTTCTTGGCATCTTATCATTAATGATTCTTCTGTATGATTACTAACGCTACAGTTTTGCACTGGATCCGGAGGACCTGGAGAAAATAAAATTAACAATTGTCAGTCAAATAATTAATCAAGAAGGGTGATTTACAAAATTGCATTAAACTTTTTTTATTAAATTTCCAATAGCAGGGCAAAAAAGTACAAATAAAAAGATGAAATAAATAACGAATACAAATGTACGTAGGATAACAAAGAAAGAAGACTGAAGTCATTGCCTTAAAAGTTCTCTTGCCTCCCAATATCTTGAAGACTCAGTGTGTCCTTGAAGGGCCCCACATAGAAGCAGGTGGTCCCTGCCCGATTTCTCTCCAGATTTACAAAGTGGACAAAAAGGCGTGGTGGAAAGGCCTATGCGGTATAAGTGAGCAGAAAGACAATCGTGGCCTATATGTAAGTGGAAGGCAGCAACTGCATCACGTCTTGGTTTGTCGGTAATTACAGAAGAGCTTACATTTCTCCTACTTTTCTAAGCTGTATGAGTCTGATGGTCTCGCAATGAGTTGGTTTTACATAATTTATAAGATTTTCCAAAAGGAAGTTGCCGTATTCGGTTGTTGTAGCAAATTGGCACCATTTTTGGCAAGTAAATCTGCCTGCACATTGCCCCAAACACCACAATGGCTTTCATATCAAGTGATTGCCGAAGGCTGTAGATCATTTAGCCGCAGAGCGTTGACCGGAGTCCACCACGAGGAGGTATATCTAAGTTGCATTAAACTTCATAGATTGGTTTTACAAACTACACTGCTCAAAAAAATTAGGGGAGCAAGCAAAGAAAGTAAGAAAGTCGTGCGAAACATCCACAGAGCTGCATGAAATGGATAGTGCATACGTATCAATGCACGATACAGAAAAAAAGACGTAAAAACATATGGAATTAATCTTTAATTCATGGAAACTATGGAAAAAAAACAAAAAGCTGATTTAAGGCAACAATTGGTTTACATGTAAACGATAAAAAAGTAATGTTTGGNAATCAATCCTCACCATTCTCCCCAATAGAATGCCCCGCAGACAAAGGAAGAATAATTTTTACAGTTCTGTATATCATTGATTGTAAATAAATAAAGTTGAACAGTAATACAAATAAGTTCAGGAGCTCACCTCTTTGAGTGAGACTTTCAGGTGTTGCCAATGTACTCGTTCTCACAATTTTAGGTTCACTTCTTCCCTTGGCATTATAGGCATAAATAACAATCACAAAACTAGTTCCTGGTGTCAAGTCATAAACAGTGAACACTGGTGCTGGATTTGACATGTTATTAAGCATCGTTATGTGTTCAGCGTCATACGTTTCCAAGGTGAAACTCTGCTGAAGACCACCATCATATGCTTCTTGGCATCTTATCATTAATGATTCTTCTGTATGATTACTAACGCTACAGTTTTGCACTGGATCTGGTGGACCTGAAGAAAATAAAATCAACAATTGTCAGTCAAATTATTAATCAAGAGGGGTGATTTACAAAATTGTATTAAACTTTTTTTTTTCCTATTTCCAATGGTAAGGCAAAAAGGTACAAATAGAAAGATGAAACAAATAACGAATACAAATGTACGTAGTATAACAAAGAAAGAAGACCGAAGTCATTGCCTTAAAAGTTCTCTTTCTTCCCAATATCTTGAGGACTCAGTGTGTCCTTGAAGGGCCCCAGATAGAAGTAGGTGGTCCCTGCCCAATTTCTCTCCAGATTTACAAAGTGGACAAAAAGGCGTGGTGGAAGGGCCTATGCGGTATAAGTGAGCGGAAAGACAGTCGTGGCCTGTATATAAGAGGAAGGCCGCAACTGCATCGCGTCTTGATTTGTCGGGAATTAAAGAAGAGCTTACATTTCTCCTACTTTTCAAAGCTGCGCGAGTCTGAAGGTCTCGTAATGAGTTGGTTTTACATAAATTTTTAAGGGATAGTTTGATTTTCCAAAAGGAAGTTGCCGTATTTGGTTGTTGTAACAAATTGGCACCTTTTCTGACAAGTAAATCTGCCTACTCATTGCCCCAAACACCACAATGGGCTTTCATAGCAAGTGATTGCCTAAGGTTGTAGATCATTTAGACGCAGAGCGTTGCCCGGAGTGCACCATGAGGAGGTAGATCTACGTTGCATTAAACTTCATAGATTGGTTTTAAAAACTAGAATGTTATTTACCAGAATGTTAATCGCTTAATAAATGTCATGTTTTACGTTGATGTACGCATTTTTTCTGCGTTGATGAATTATTTATCGAAGATCAAAATGACGAATTCTCAAAGTTGGGTTGTGAATAGTTTTTTTTTGGATACATATGTTGCTTTTCTGGCAGAAGTTTTTAGTTTAATTTCAACCTTGTATACAGTGTAAAAAACTCCCGGAGAAATTGCGAGATAAAGTAGGGTGCATCATCCGTAAAATCCATTTTACCGTGAAATCCCTTTTTCACCGTAAAATCCATTTTTACCGTAATATATTATAAAGTGCTTTTTACAATGCTATTTATTTAATTACAGTAATTCGGAGAATTTACGGTAATTATTACTGCAAAAGTTGCCGTACATCAGATTTTTGGCTCCGTACCATGTTCCGGTAATAATTAATTTTACAGTAAAATGTACTAGTACCGTAAGTGCCAGTACTTTTTACCGTAATTTGATCCAGAGTTTTTTTAACAGTATACAGTTTATTTTTATGTAATACGTCAACAAAAATTCTTGTTTTAGTCAATTTCTTGTAAGTGTATGGGACAAAAGCTTGCAAATTACTTGTAATAATTTAGACAGTCTGCGCTTTTGTTTTATTAACCCATAGTCTTCAAGTGTTATTAAAATTAGAAAACGTTAAATTGATATCTAATCTTTGTAAGAAAATTATTCAAAAAGCATTAGCGTAACGTAAAGTAGAACATGCATCCAAACTTTAACTTAGTCTCTTTGAAATTAATATTTTAATGTTAGTTATTTAATTTGCGTAAATAAAAGTAGTTCTGATAATTTTATCTAGTGATTTTATTTCTTATTAATGTAGACAATTAGTGTCAGTGTTGCACTGATATTATTCTACAATGAATCTTAGTTTAAAAATTCAAAGTAGTTATGTTATGTTTTTAACATAATACAAGATATTGTTATGTTATGTAATAACATTAGTTATGTAATAAAATAATATAATTGATGTATATTTTTTCGCTAATCGTTTGTTTTCTCACTTTCTTTTTTTATGTAATTTTATATGTCTTAGAATATTGTATATTAAAAATATTTTTATCTTTAAATTTGCATTTATTTATATATTTTTTTTAATAATTTATACTTCTAAATTTAAATTAATTTTCTTAGTTATGAATCCCAAAATTTTGCATTGATGCTGCATTCTCAGTTAATAATGAAACTGTTAGTTATGTAAATTAAAAAAAAAAATCCCGGAGCCAACGCATGGATGTTCAGGTAGTTTTTAGTTTTAACTTCTTAAGCCAATATAACCATACCACAATTATCTAAGTTTAAAAATAAAATAAATATTAAATAATCTCTTTCCGAAATTTGTTTAATCAATAATGTTTAACTTATTCTGAGTACAAAAAAAATAAATAAATCCTTTGCAAAAAATACAGAACTCAAAGCAAGTTAGGTTTAAGTCGTCACTCAAAAAGCATTAAGACTAATCCACAAAAGGCGCTACGAAAAATAAATAGATGCATATTTCAGATACTATACAAACTTTTAAAATATTCCTTTTAATATATCTTCAACTTTTATCACTATTTACAGGCATCTCGAACTTTCAGTTTGAAGTTTTGAGTCGAAATAAGAAGTAAAGAAAGAACGATACATAACACCAAATTTCATCTCTGTTTAAATACTTTCTTACAGACAAAATTAACATTCACGATCAGAAATGGCTTGAAAAGAATGATGTCTGGTCCACAGCAACCACGTCAAAGTGTTTAACCGGAGTCATTTAAGCAACAATACTGCAAAATGCTTAGGAGGTACGATTAAGGTGATTCTATAACAAAACCATACAAGTTTTAAAAAATAACATTTCTTAAAGTTGCATTGGAAAAGCGTAAAGGGAAATTGCAAGTTATATCTAACACATTAAAGGCAACGTTTTTAATATTTTGAAGAATAATTTGCGTAAGAAAAAATTGTTTTCTGAAGGAGTTACGAAATTAGCTATCAGTGGGGCAAAAACAATATTGTGCAAGCTTGTTCAAAGACGATGCTAAACCATACCAAATACTGAAACTGCGTGATACTAAAATTGCGCCAATTGAGCTATTGTTGCACTGTTCGAAATTTCTCAGAAAAAATGGTTAAATAACTATTTAGTGAATGGTTATTTAACCATATATAATCAAAACAGTCAAATAACCATAAATAAAATGTCAATCAAACTGTTAAGTTTGAGAAAAACTGTTTATTAACTGTTTTCAACTAATACGGTTAAACAACCGGAATTTTATCACACAAGCTAGAACCACCTAATGAAGCTACTAAGTTCTTTGCAACTACGTACATATTATTGCCGAGCGGGCTTATCTGTCAATCTCATGACCGGATGAACTGGAGTTCGAGTCCTAGTATTGACACCACAATACCTATATCCTCCATTTCCTTCAACACATGAAGAATATTCAGCGTCCGGCATTCCCCAATGCTTATTACCTTACGATAAGCCGATCTCTTATGTCTAGTTAAATAATTATTATTATTTTCTTTTATGTTTTTGAAAAATGCTTGATGTAAAAGGTTTAAAAACCGAATAATTTCCTATTCATGGTATTATAATCATAATTTTTGTAAATGGTTTCAAAACCATAAAGGAAAAAAATGTTCCTTACCGTAAACTTTACGGTTAATCGGATGGACAGATAGCTGCCAGTTATTTTACCATAATTTTAGAATGCAAATTTTAACAATGTATCCGACACAGATCCATTTCTGAGTGACAGTTACCTGTTTACTACAATCAAGCAAATAATCCGGGAAAAGAGAATCATCAAAAAATATGAAGTCATATTTTGGAGGTTCAGGACATTCGCTTTATAAGAATGACATCGCAACGTTAGACTAACATTGGAATGATTATTGATGAATAAAGTCGTATTGTCTAAAAAAATTTTTTTTCAGTCATTAATCAGAGGACTTTTTGACTGCAACTGCTGAGTCCTGAAATAAATTATGTTAAGTTTTTAGTTTCTAAACGAACTAAAATAGAGCATCGTATTAGCTATAAAACGCATTAATCTTTTTTTTTTTAATTTCGCTACAATGATCACGAACTATATGAAAAATGTGTGCGACTGCATTGTAAAATCTTTTTGTTGTATTGTAAGTTAATAAAAGTAGATTTTAATGAACGACTTGATTTTTTTTTTTTATTATCTGATTTATCTTGGTTATTTTGATTTATATTGTTGGTTATTTTGGTTTATGATTTTGAGTAGAACCATTAGTCAGAAGTTTATTATTTCAACTATTGAATGCCAGAAATGAATTGCTTTAAAAAACAGTGTCGCATGCATTGTGATGGATTCATACGGCATTAATTTTTACGCATTGAATGAAGAAGTAAACCTTATTTTAGAGAGATTTTTAATCACGATTCCATCCCTGAAAATTCTGGGTGCCAATAACTATTTCACAATGATAATAAGACAACGTAGCTTTGAACAAATACGTCTCAAAAAGAGAAATAAATTAGCAAAAACTCTGTAAAAAATCATACAATATAATTTTATCAAAACATTTTTGGTACACTGAGAAAACAAGTATGGTCAAAACTATCAGAATATGATAAGTTTTACTAGGTTTCAGGCCTTATGGGAACGCGGAAAAGCTTGGTAATGTTGCTGAAGTGCTTTGGTGAAAATTTTTTGCTAAATTAACAATGAAATATAATTTTATAATAAATGATAAAATTTGGTAAAATTTGCTAATTTCTTCATATAACTTAGAGTATGACATAAAAACCATTTATTCAGCTCAATTTAGTTTTCAGTTTTGCATTTGCTAGTACTAAATATGTGGTAATAAGAACTACAATTTTGGAAATTAGAATTTAGAGGAAACCGTTAACAAAAGAATTACCAAATGAGTGGTTTAAATAATGCTTATTTCAGTTTTTATTAACATAATTGCGATTTTTAAGGTAATTTTTCCAGAATTTTCTTTCTTCTGGATAATTGAGAAAGGATAATCTGTGGAAAATATCATACATTTTTTAAACTGCAATTTGAAAATCAAATTAATTGTTACTTTAATTAAATTATTAAATTTTGTTGTCTTGTGACATTTTATCATCTATACATAATAATAAACGCGGCTGTGTGTCTGTAATCACAATATATCACCCTAGAAGCCTCGCCCAATCACGAAACTCGGCACATAATTGTGTTTTGACATAATGAAGAAGTATTTTTTTTCATTTTCAAAAATTNTTGTAATGAGGCTTTTTTTTGTCGCCGTGTAGGAGAAATATATATATAGATGTTTGCGGCTGCATTGTAAAATCTTATTTTTATATTGTAAGTTAATAAAAGTAGATTTTAATGGACGACTTGATGTTTGTTATTATTTATTACCTGAGTTATCTTGGTTATTTGGATTTATATTTTGAGTAGAACTATTACCCATAAGTTTATTACTACGATTATTGCATGCCAGAAATGAATTGCTTTAAAAAAACAGTGTCGTATGCATTGTGATGGATTCATACGGCATTAATTTTTATGCATTGAAGGAAGAAGTTAGCCTTATTTTAGAGAGTTTTTTAATCACGATTCCGTCCCTGAATATTTAAGGCAACGTAGCTTTGAACAAATACGTCTCAAAAAGAGAAAAAAAAATGAAAAAATAAATTAGCAAAAACTCTGTAAGAAATCATACAATATAATTTTATCAAAACATTTTTGGTACACTGAGAAAACAAGTATGGTCAAAACTATCAGAATATGGTAAATTTTACTAGGTTGCTGGTCTTATGGGAACACGGAGAAGCTTGGTAATGTTGCTGAAGTGCTTTGGTTAAATGTTTTTGTTAAATTAACGATGAAATATAATTTTATAATAAGTGATAAAATTTGGTAAATGTGGTAAAATTTGCTAGTTTCTTCATACAACTTAGAGTATGACATAAAAACCATTTATTCAGCTAAATTTAATTCTCAGTTTTGTATTTGTTACTAAATATGTGGTAAAAAGAACTGCAATTTTATAAATTAGAATTTAGGGGAAACCGTTAACAATAGTGGACAAACCGTTAACAATGAGTGGTTTAAATAATGTTTATTTCAGTTTTTATTAACATAATTGCGATTTTTGAGGTAATTTTTCTAGAATTTTCTTTCCTCTGGATAATTGAGAAAAGATAATCTGTGGAAAATATCATACATTTTTTAAACTGCAATTTGAAAATCAAATTAATTGTTACTTTAATTAAATTGTTAAATTTTGTTGTCTTGTGACATTTTATCATTGTAAATAAATTAAAAGATATACTGAATTCCTTATTCAATTCATTTAGAGTCATTCAAAAATAAATCTCTTAAGAAAAGCCTTTAAATATTTTGATTAAATACAATCTATACTGATTAAAAAAGATTGTAGGGCTACATTTGACATAAAAGAAAATCGAGGAAACATTCCCTTGGTAAAATGCATTGAAATAGAAACTATTATTTTATTCAAAATAAGTATGGTGCTCCCATAATTTATTCTTCATGTGAATGAAATTCAACATAAAGACATATCCACTTCATTGAAATGTATCTATTGAATTTATATTGTCTAAAAGAATAAAAGATTTTTTTGGCACACAGAAGGCTAGGGCCATCTTTTAAAAGTGAGTTATGCATTTTATTGCACAACTTTAACACTGTTTTCAGGAAATAAAAAGAAAAGAAAATTCCATTTAAAGCGTAAGTTGAATAATGATCTTAACTAAAAACATTTCAAAGCAAAAATTACATTTATAGGCTACCTTTCTTTCTTTTTTTTTTTAACTTTGTAATCGATTTAAAAAATTAAGCACTCATATTTAAAAACTGTATAATTCTCTTTCCCATCCAATTTTCAATCTAGTATTTTCGTAAAATATGTTGTATTTCTCACACTCCGAATACATTCTAATTATCTTTTTCATTTGAGGGAGCAGTATCTTTTTAATATAATGTTACATGAAGTTATTTAGTGAGAATTTCTTGTTATTAGTGAAAACTTTGCTTGGTGTAATAAATATACGCCCAAACTAATCACAGTAATTTTGATATACCCACGCTATTTGTTCCGCAGCGTTTGGTAGAATTTCCTGACACCCTCATATGTCTCCAGTAATAAATTATGCTTGAATTAGTTGTTTTCATTACATATTTTGGTTCAAGTTATTATTCCATTTTTAATGATAAATGATGCTTATCACAGTATTATTGCACAAGTACATATTTTTTTACGTTAACAGTAACGTAATGTTTGTGGTTAAAAATGGTTGTTTAACGATTATATGTTTAGAATCTTTTCCCACTATATTTATTATTTGTACACAATTAAAAGTTATCTTTTTTAGTTATCCGATTCTGAAAACTTTTGTTTTTTGTTTTTTTATGCATGAATGAAAATTATGAACTTTTTCTAAAATTTTTTGAGTTTCGTTTCTGCGTCAAATAGGAAGGAGGCAATGATGAGTTAAAAAAAATATTTTGTTCAATACATTGATAATTGCGCTTTTTTTGTCTTTTTTTTATCAAAAGTGAATTTTCCGTAATTTTATATCAAGTGTCTCACATTATTTCAGTTCGGATTAAGATAAGTTTTGCATAAATATTTTCTACAGATATGCCTTGGGAAAAGATCATGGATCAGTTGATGAGAAATTGTTAGTCTTTTTTTTTCCAAATAAATCTCGGTATTTACTGTAAAATATCTAAATATTAATATTATATCGAACGCGTAGTATGTTAGAAGTTCCAAATCGAAGAATATTGAAAAAATAATAAATTTTAACAAAGCTGAGTAAGCTTGAAAAGAACTCACTCTTAGGTAATTTTTGATCAGTTTTTCCCCACTTTTCATTTTAATCATAAACCTTATTTAGCGGAAGTTTAAAAAGAAGAAAAAAATGCAGAATTAAATAAAACTTGACAATTTATAGGGACGTGGAAAATTCGTTAATGGAATTTTTTTTAACAAGCTGAAACAATAAATATGATTCAATTTTTTTAAATATTTATTCAACATGAAACCCGATTCTGCTTGTTTTACTTAGATATTTGCAACTATCATCCGGAAAATATGTCCCCATAGTTTGGTATTATACTTCTTTATTTTTAGCATTAAATTCTTATTAAAACTGTAATGAGTCATATTTCCAGAAATGCTTATTCAATTAGAAATAATAATTCAAGAAGTTTCGATTTAATTACTCAGTTTGTTCACGATCTTAATAAAACGTTTAATTAGTTTCGTATGGCACATATTGATAGAAGAGATTTGCAATATTTTGAATCCCTATATTTTTTAATTAAAAATTACTTTCAAAACTCTCTGAAATATTTTTTCACTTCACTGCTATATTAATTTGAAAAACTTTAAGTATTTCAGGTTATGTTTTGTAAAAATTATAAATATTTGTATTTAATAATGTGACAACTTTTAAATATTAAAAGCAATGAAATAATTCATTAATTATACCTATTCTTGCGGTAAAATAGATTTCAGTTAAAAATTCACTTAAACAACGCGAAATCAAAATCATACTCTCATAAATTAAATTTGGTATTAAAATTCATTTCCAAAGACCTAATTATACCTCATTAAACACCGAAATGCAACAAATAGCTTTTATTGACATGATAATAAATATTAAAACCATCACAAGACAATTAACTATACCATTCAGTTTATCATATCCTAATTAAGACTACGTTTTTGATCATATTAAATAGATATATAATTATGGTAGTGACTAAATATCTAATTTATTCATTACTTTTTCTTAAAAATTCCTTTTAAGATTTTTTACAAAGGGGTATAATTATTATTTATGTCTTACCTATAAAATCAGCGCAGTACTATTACGGATCCAGTTCAGTTTGTAAGCATATCCAAATAAACATTATGATTTTGATAAGATTTAATAGTCATCTATTGATAGTAGTGAATTATAAACAACTAATTCGGTTACATTTTTTTACAAAAAAAAATAACCTTTCAAATTTTTTTTACAAATGTCTTTAATTTTTAAGTCTCAAGTCTTTGGTATGTTTTATTATATTTAATGAATTAGTGAAGTAACAATTTACTAAAATTACTGAAATAATTCACGAAATTTACCAATTTCTAATGTGACACTCAGGATACAATTAAAGCTTTCTCCTAACCGATGCAAAATTGAAATCATAACTTGACAAATCAAATTTGATGTCCACCTTCATTTCCAGAGATCTAATTACAACTCCATTGAACACCGAAATGCAACAAACAACTGTTGTAGACCAGACCAACAAATATTAACGCCAGAACAGAACTATTAGCGATTCAGTGGGATTCAGCAACAGAATTAAAGCGGACTATCACCGAAGGCATGGATCACAGTGGACTAATGAAATGACAGTATGCATCCGAATTTGACAGTCAAATTATGAGCTAACGGAAGAGGACCATCTTTCATTAAGTCAAAGCAACTGAGTCTCTCAGTGGGATATAGTAGCAGCGCTGTTTTGAGTATGTTGGATAAGTTTGAAACCTTGCTATCGTGAGTAATCTATAATGACATGAATTCTGGAATTGCATGATCGATAAAATTGATATTACCGACGTGAATATTACGTAAGAAATATTAGAACACATCTGTGTTGTTTTAATATCTGTTTCAGAATAACTTTAGATTGCTTTTCATGAAACTTCAATTTGGTTTTAATTATTTTTAAAAAGCAATTCAGTTATTTGTGAAAGTCTAATAGTACCTTTGTAGATATTAAAAAGAACTTTTAGCCAATTCAATGAATAATAAATTGAGAAAAATGATTAGGTGACTGCATTATCTCATCTAATCATTCGCATATTTAAAATTTTTTTGTTGAAAAGTTTACTTACATGAATTTTTTTAACAGACCTTTTTGATCGTCGTTAAAAAAGTTGTTTTTCTTGATTTTTTGTGGTTCTAAAGGGATCTTCATATTTGAAGTCAAGTGAGAAAATATCAGTATTAATTTTCAAGTTAACAAGATTATTTTCATCAAAATTAGAAATTTATCTAAAATACTTTTTTTAATGAATTTCGTCAATCTTTGTTTGATTTTAAGTTCGGTAATAAATAGTATATTATGAGTAATGTAAGAATGAAAGCAGAATTTTAATTTTGTTTCATAAGAACTGTTCTTAATTTTTTTAAATTTTAATATTAATTTTTTTGTTTTTAATTTTAAAAACAAATTAATGATATAAAAGTTAACATAATTTGGATTTCACTTTTAGACTATTGTCTTTATTCTTTGATAATGTGTTTTAATTTCTCCATTGAAGTCAAAATTATAAGTTTACAGTTGCTTTTTCAACCAAATTTATTTCAATTCAGAAATATTACTACTTAATTATTATTATTATATTATTATTATTGGAATCAAAATATGCATTGCTAACAAATATATAAAATTCTTTTGAGTTCGTTTAAGTTGCAAAACCAAAACAGCATTTGTTTCACTTTACGTAAACTTTATTTACAAACTGAGAACATGTTAGTTTGTTTACCCAAGAAATAAAGTGCTTCACAGCCCACTTTAGTTTTAGTTTTCAAGACAAAATGTTGTGTGAGTTTCATCTGCTGAAGTAAGCCATCAGCACAAAGTATTCTATCACCAAATACATTAATCCTTTCACTTTCTTTTCAGAATTTTAGTCTAAACAAGACAGAAAGAACTACCATAATTTATCAAAGAAATCCTTCCTAATACCATTTCCCAACACGTCTTCTGTGCAGAGCATACAAAGAAGAATTACTCCAACTTTCCATACCTTGTTGTTCAACCAAACCGAAAATAAAACTCCGGGCACATTTTTTTTCTTTGCCGTTAATTTTTTATTAGGTGCTCTTTGGCATTGAGATATACAAACCGAGAAAAAGGAAGAAAAAAAAAGGTACAAAAAATGCTGTATCTTAGAACATAGTCCTCTTTTACGCTTTCTCTTCATGATGTGTAAAAAGCAGTATTTCGCCCTTTTATCTGTTTTTGTTGACTAAGCATCTCGTATGAAAAGAACTTGGCGAAAAGTTGAGTAAAAGAATCTCTCCTCCATATAACGCTTTTATTCTTTCTCTTTCCAAACCTTATAAAATGGCATATTTATGTTATGGTGCAATATTTCCGATAAAGGAACCCCTTAATATTTTCTCCTCCTCCTATCACAGTTGTTTTTTTTTTATCGTATTAATATTGAAAATAAACAGTTGCTGAGGAAAATGTTGTCAATAAGTCGAATTCATTTAGAACTAGTGTTAAGAAAGCTGTTCTAGTAATATTATACTTTACATTTGTGGATAAAAGCAAGAACTGTATTTGAGAACGTCGAGAAATATAATTTTTATAATTCAAAAGAAACCTATCTTAAAACTACAATGATCCTACAAATTTTATTGCAAGTTAATGTGTATTCGCTTATTTATTTTTAATGATAAATATTTAAAAATCTTAATTGCTAATCACATTAACTTTTTCATTGTGTATTTTCTTAAAGCATTTAAAAATAATTAATGTAGAAAATTCTTTGACAGTAATAAGATAAAATATTTTTTTTTCATTTTTAAACAGGTTGGAATTATGAACAATTTAGATTTCTTATTTAGTACATTTAATAAATTTATTTATTGACAGGCTCGTTCACCATTCTTACTATTAGATGCAGCTAAATATTTATTTTTAATAAATTGTGCGCAATTAGTATGAAATTTCTATAATTGAATTAATTTAAGCAAGGAAATCATGGGTTTAATAAGCACGTGATTTTATTATTTGTAATACCTGTTTTAATATTATTATGGAAATATCACGAAATGAAGCAAAAAAATGCGGACTGCATTGTATTTTGATTTCGATTTTTTACATTGCACTAACTCACTAATATTTATTTTATAATATATATCTTAATCGCATAGAACCACTATTATTATTTATAATTTGTGTAAAATGAAGTCCAACACTATATTACATTTACTCGTACTTGAAGTGATCTAAAGCAGTTGATTGGTTTCCTTTAATAGGTATTTTGAAAATAGCCGTTACATTCTGTTAATGAAAATAAAACTACTCCCAACAATTTTACAACGACTATAAATGAGTTCATTTTTATTTGTTTAATTTGTACTATAGTTTATATAATCCAAGAGTAACTAATATAAAAGTCCATATATCTAACATAGCTGGAAAATTAAGAGAGCAGCTTAAATAATGTTCTGATATGGATTGCAATAGAGAAAGAGAGCGCAATTGCTTTTAACACTCGGCGAAATTTCTCCCTAACTTTGCCCTCTAACACTGCAATATAATCTAGTTCAATGTTTTGAGCTACGCTTCATTCCATTTTGATTATTAATCGAACTCAAAACTCTAAAAGTTTTTATTTTCGCCAAACATTTTTTTTCCAACATTTATAGAAGCTAAAATATTATTTATGTTCTGATTATAATGCATCAAATTAACCTTAAATTAATATTCCTTAACTATAAAAAAATTATTTTTTAATTTGTTAGCAAAATTTTTTACGAAAAATAAATTTGTATAAAAAATAAATTCTTGGCATATAATAACATAAACAACTTGAAAAAAGTTACGAGTATAGCTATCTTAGTTTTTAAAAGCTGATCGTTACTGAAGTATATGTTTATTTTACATAATTGTTTGCCAATAATAACTCAAATGAATAAAGATACATTTTTCAAACAAGGAAAGCGAATAATTAGCATATAATTTTGAGATCTGCCAGATAAATTAATTGGAATAAGATACTTGGTCAATAAAGTATTAACTCCGCAAGAAAATTTCAACTTAGTATCTGTTCCGTCAAGTTTGTTTCTCAATCAATGCTGTATGACGTAATTCTCTAACTACATTATATACAGGAACTCTACACACACCAGGTTTCCCAATAATCACTAAAATCAATTAGATTAAAACATCTGAATTGACAGTTAACAGTTAATTTTTCTTAATGTTGAAATGTCATCCCACAGCATTTTGATATGGATTAATATTTAGGCAGATTTGAGTAATATTCGACTGTTCTAACATTTAAAGTTTATTAAGTTTGTTATATATACATTTAAGCTTATTTATTGAAAATTAAATTAAATATTACAATTACACAATGGTTTATATTAAAAATAAGAATAAATATGCATATTTTAGTACATTTAAAAAAACGGTAATAGAAAATTTAACTCACCTGCTGGTATTACCGTAAAAACACAAGGGTCTTTTTGCGTTCCTACACTGTTCTTTCCCCAACACAAGAGCGTGCCATAATCATATTCTGTTCTAGGTATGTATGTTGCTATACTGACACTATCTTCCGTGATAAAAGTCAATATATCCATACTTTCAACAGAGTTATTAAATTTCCAAGTAAAATTAGCTTTTGATGGATCCGCTTCTATTTCACAAGTAACTTTTACGGGTTCATGCCTGGCAACACCATATAATAGCTTCTGGTCTGATTTACAAACGGGAGTGTCTAAAAGCAAAATGAAACACAGTATTATTAAATAGTACTATAAATTGCCTTAAAAAGTATTTTAGCTCCGAGTTGCAAAAAGTTCATTTTTTTATTTGTCTTTTAACTTTTTCTTAATTTCTAGTTATATTTTTATTAGAAAAATTATGTTAAGCCGCTACCATTTGAACGGAAAAATTATCAAAGGAATGGTTTATTTATTAAGTAAGGTTTTTTTTTCCAGAGTTTTCGTTACCATTCAATGCGGTAGGTTTACCAGATTTTTTTCAGCTGGGAAATGTAAATTTTTAACGTATTGAATTATAATAATACAATATGGAATATTTACAGCGGTTTCATTAATCAATTCGTACATCAAATAGTTATTTATAATTAGATTATACTTCATCTCATGCGAGGTATAAATCTAAATCCAATGCAAATTCAAAATTAATAATTTATCAATGCTTATGATTACGTAAGTCATATTTTCTTTGTATTCGAAGAATTTACTATTACATTTTAATTTCAAGAGATATTTTGAATTCGAATACTTAAACTACCGCTGAATTCATGCTTTTAGTACACACATATACTTAAATATATCTCTAAATTTTTCCCACTTTTTTCCTTAAAATAATCGATGAGAAATGTAAATATTTGCTTAAATGAAATACATAATTTAATTAGCCATTGACAGTTTGAACTTTATGCTCTGGTATGAATCAATTATATGAATTCTGTTTGTAAAGTATTTTTAAACTTAAAATAGAAAATCAATTTTTTTCTTCAGAAAAGACATAATTAAATTGTATGCTTCTAACCTCTTCCCTTAAAGAAATTTAAGTTTTTTTTAGGGTAATTTATATTATATGTAATTATCTATAGATATATTTGGTAGATTTTTTTTAAAATTTTGACATTTTAAATTAAAATATTTTAAAATGCAATAATTTTAAACTAGAGGTTTGAAGTAAAAACAATATATCGATAAACAATATATAATACTAATTTCAATAAATTTTAAAGCAAAGAAATATGAAATTACTGATGAATAATTTAATTATACGCTTTTAAATTCTATGCTTAAAAAATAGATTTTTTACAATCATTTTTAATCTTGTTACTGAGATTTTTTCATCCTGCGTAGTTATTCTTTACAAGATTTTGATGATTGTTTTCAATTTTAATCAAATAAATAAAAAATATTCAAACCCAAAAGTTACGAAACAAGGCATTTAAATTAAAAGAAAAACATCAAAGATAAAAAAATGCTTCATAACTGAGCTTTCGTACAGATTCATACAGATTTTTTTTAATAATATTGAACCCTATTTTGCCTTTTCTAGAAGAAATTTTTTTTTTATGTAACATAGCTGATCGTTCTTTTGTGTGCGATCATTTCATATGCCAGTTCCTGTATGACCATTTATGCTCTTTGAATTTATGAAAAGAAATAGTATTTCACTTCAAAGGCTGCATTTTATTCTCAGAAAAATATGTTTTTCTCCGAAATCCGTTTGGGTAATACTGCTATTCATGTCACAGAAAACACTCTCGATTCGAAATTAAATTTAGAAATGAGATCACATTTCGTGCAGTTCAGTATTCTGTTAGATGCAGACGCGTTAAGAAGTTCGAACACTGAATTATGGGCCCGAAATTTTAAATTATTTAGAACGTTTTCATCTTTGTTCCTAACAAATTGTTGTTATCATCAAAACAATATTAAGATACATTCGATTTATTGATCTTTATACCAGATTTTTTGCAAAAAGAAATTTTTTTTTATCAATAAGCATAAAACTGGTTTCTTGTTAAACTTTGGTTATTTAAATAAACTGATCAACGGAATAAATCATTTTAAATGTACATATTGACTATCGAAAAAAAAATCTTTTTTGTTTATACTTTAAGTAAAATTAAACGCATTTTCTTAAAAGAAAATTGAGTTTATTTGGCAAAAATATATTTATTTATATTTTAATTGCCCTGAAGAATTTTATTACTTTTAATTACTTTTTTATGTAACATGGAGATTTTTTTCGAAAATAGCATTTTTTTCAAAAGTGAGTTGCTCATAATGCACTTCTATTATTATTATTATTTAGTTTGATTCCTGTGCCATCGCAACATTACTGTATTGTTTTTGATATTCTTAAAAATTCCGTAGCTATTCACAAACTTTTACAATCAAATTCTATGTTTACATGTTTTTTTGAGAATTACAACAGAAAAGTATTCGATATTTCTTCCTAATTTGACCAATTTGTCCAGTCTAAAAAATTGCTCTATAAATGAAATACTTTTTAATAAAAATTAGGCATATTTTTTACACATGTCGATGTTATTTTCTTTGAACTTAGACTTTATCTCTAAGAAACATTAAGCTATTACTTCAGATCCAGATGTAAATATTTTTATTCCTAACGTACTTCAGTAGACATATTTATTTCGTTTATTCAAAATTAATTCGAAAATGAAATAAAATATTGTGTTCTAATTTATTCTTAAAAATAAATCATTTTTGCAAAAAAACATAATGCATAATTGACTTAAGATGATTATGACTCGTTAAAATTTTCTAGATTATATATTCACATGGTTAAAATTTATGTAATAAAAAAAGTTTGGAAAAAAGATAATTTGAAATCAAATTAAGATTTTTCTAACCTTATATAACCAAGGGGGAATTGAAATATGTCAACATTTTTCCAAAGCAAGAGCTTTTTTAAGTTATGTTATCAAACATAGTATATTCAAAATCATATTAATCAAAGTATACTTTAAGATACTATATTTCTAAAGTTGAAAAATAATTACCATTTTCACATATTTTTTTACAATAATAAATTTTTAAAAGAACCAGTTTAAAAATTTTCAAAAAGAAACTTTAAAACTAAATTTTAATGAACAACGGCAACATAGTGCAAAAACATTTCCTTCTAGGACATATATTCCATGTAAACAAATTCTGAAAATTCCTTTTGAAAAAAATAATGTTCCGAATTAATGCAAACTTTGGAATATTGGTGCCAGAAAGTTTACACGTTTTTTTAATGATGAAATCAGTTGATTTGGTTGTACGTTATTTGATTTGGAAGTCATCTAAATGATAAGCATAGGCTCTAATTAATGAAAGTCTATTTATTTAGTTTGGGTACCAAATATAGCACTCAAACTGATGCAATTAAAAAAAATCAAGGTAATAGCGATATCTGCAAAACATTTTATCGATATGATATTGGGCAAATATGTTTTAATTAAGCATCGTTATCTAAATTGAAAAGACTTTAAGAAAATTTGCTGTTTTTAATATTAAAATAGAATAGGTAATATGTATGTAAAACCCATCAAGAACATTAAATTTTTAAAATAAATGCAGCATTTGCTGGACTAATTTAATTATCAGTCAAACTAATCTAAAAAATGCCTAAGAATATTTGAAATAACGAACTATAATAAACTAGTTGCCTAAGAACAAAAAATAAACACTAGAAACTTTTAACTATGAAAATCAAACAGTCGCAAAACTCTTTTTCCTACTTAATGTTTACTCAAAAATATAAAATTTTAATTATCTATTTGTGTGCCGTTTTTATAATACTTTAAACATCCTTTTAAAGCAAATAAATCCGATGTATTACGTAATTTTTAACTGAAAAAGCAAAAAATGCAGTGTTTCGTAATATTTTTAAATATTGAGAAAGCAAACAGTTTTTCAAAACCTGTAAATGTTTCACAGCTGAAATTTAAATTTTGACTTTGTAAATCCGACATTCAAAAAGTACATGGCACAAAAAAACGTATAATCCTGAATAGCTTTCGATTTAATCATCAGATTCTCACGTACTATGTCAGAGTAAAATACAAAATGTGCACAAAATTGATAAAATATGCCCTGAGAAATAGAATTTTTACAAAAATAAATTCTTTAAATTTCATTTTCTTAACTATTTAAGCCAATTTTGTTCAAATTTTGAATTTGATTTACAATTTTTAAAGCGATAAAATTAATTACGTTAAAATTTATTTCGTTATAAAACTAATAACGTTATGAAATTTCATTGAGCTATAAAAGTACTTTCATTTCAAAATTATGTAAACATTTGTATGTCAAAGACTTTTTGGCTATTATTAAATAAAATAATAGAAAATGATAACTAAACTTTTTTTGAATGGAATTATTTTTAGATAAATGAATAATATAATAGAGTACGAAAATTTTTGTTTCGGTTAAAAAAAATTCCAAAATTATGGTGAAATACACAGAAAGTAAACTTAACAATAAGGGTTCCAAATTTTTGATGACTGTCCTAATCAAACTATTGGGACAATAATTCTCAAATTGCGACTGACCTCTAAATATTGAGGTATAAAATATCAAATCCTTTTAAGAAAAGCTATTTTCATTCAGAGAAAGTTTGCTAGTGTGTCTGATTTCGTAACCTAAAATAGAGTTTGTAACTTAAAATATAGTTTGTTACTTAAAATATAGTTTATAACTTTAAATTTCGTTATTAAAAGTTAATTAGAGTAATTCGCATTTTTCTTTTATTCTGCGCATTGCACATGAATACTGCTTTAGTCAATTTGTTTCTGATATAAGAATTTAGAAATTTCAGCTCTCATATTTTTTATTAATTTCGTAAAGTAATGATTATAATAGACTACTTTCAAAATGTGTTCAACAAGTTAATAATATAAGTTATAAAATTTGTAACTATTTTATAAAATAAATGCATTCAAACTCAGTTTAATATATCCCATGCTCTAATTTCGAGTTCAATAAAAAGGTAATCTGCATATTAATTAAAAGCGTCAGTTTAATTTTTACAAATTTTGTCCCGTAGTTTAATTCAATTAAGGATTATGTTAAATTAAATATCCATCTTTTAATGTAAATTACATACTTACATTGAACTTTTAGATATAAAGGAGCACTTTCTCCTTTCCCTTCAGAATTATCCGCTGTACAAGTGTATTTCCCTCTATTGCTGCGCTTCACACTCTGAAGTACTAGAGACTGATTACTGACGATGATTCCGGCAGATTTATTTGTATGCAACTCGCGATCTTCAAATCTCCATCCGATTTCTGATACAGAAGGATTGGCGATTATTGCACATTCCAAATACACATCTTTCCCTTCTTGAATGTGCGAATGCCGAAGTTTGCTGCCCAATTTCAGAGTCAATTGAGGCACATCTAAATTAAAAAACATGAGCTACAAATCCATGAAACAATAACACATTAAACAGTTAGAAAATAATATGTTGAGGCTTTATCGAACAAAGATGGAATTAGGTTTTTTTAACGAAAAATAAGATATTTTTATAACTGTGAGTTTTATTTAATAACCGGCAATGAACAGCCGACCCAATTCTGAATTTACGACTATCAAAGTTCAACTACGTAGCCTTGTAATTTTGAACCCGACCCAGAGGAATGGGACAGACTAGCCTTCGTGGAGGACGTTGATGACACTAACCCGCCTTTGCATTACATGGAGAGATTAAGTACGAAAACGGTTATCCCTACTACCCATACAATATTGAGAGGTATCCAAACGGTTATCCCTACTACAAGTGGATACTAACCCTTAATTTGCCTACCTCTGAGGATATTTTTTGTTAGTTCTGTGTGAGTCGGGTGTGGAATACGAATCGACCAGGCATCGTTGGGATACGATCCTGGTTCAGGTCATTTGGGAGGCTATGGCTCTATCTCTTGAACCAGCATGGCTCTAACTCCAAGTTAAGTTCTTATGTCAAGTTTAGCTTGTCTTTTATCAGCCCCATCAATTTTATTTTCAAAAATAGGGCAAAATGCTAATATGTAGAAAACCTAGAGATTTATGAAGAAAAAAAAGAAAAACTTATTTAAGAGCTGTTTTATCTAGGTTCATAAAGATGTTTAGAAATTGAGAATTTTTCATTGAAAAAAATAATAAGTATTAGCAAATATAAGTATTTTTATCCAGTTCAAAGCTTAGATAATTCCTCTGGATAAGATAGTCTATATAGTTCACAATTATATCAGTCTCTCATAAGGCACTTTAATTCCGACCTTTTTTAATTTCTTTATCGAAAGAGCTTTGAAAATCACTGTTATGCGTCGACTTATAATAAAATATATATATAAATATATTGTTACAAAACAGCTTTTTTCGGCAATTGACTTATTACAAAATTTGTTAAAAGCTGTTTCGTGTCTTCAAATATATGACTATAAGAAAATAGAATATTCAAAAATAAATCCTTAAAACATAAATGTTTCCAAAATGCCTTTTTAATACGTTGTTTAACTAAGATCATAAATTGCCACAGTACCTTTTGGAGACGGCTGGTACTACAGTTGTACCCTAAAATCCTACTTTGTCAGATTTTTTATTCCGTAACATCCTCCGGTAAAAATAGATTTCACGGTAAAAAGTACAACCACCCTGAATGACAGTACTTTATACAGTAATTTTATCCGAAATTTTTTACAGTGTATCGGCCGGGTCGGAAAAGTTTAAAGAAAATCATTAGCGTATACTTACAGTGGACATCCACTTGCCATTCGTCTGTTATTCCACTACCAGGTATGAGCATGTTTTCGGCTTTGCAGGATATGTTTTTTCCTCTGTCTTCGATTGTTGGTATAAATATTAATCGTCCTGTTGTGATATTACCTTCTGAAGAAATTTTTTCTTTTGTTCCTTTTAATGGTTGACGTCCTATCGTCCAAGTGATATTTGCTGGGGGACGTGAACCACCTGCCCTACATACCAACTCTACTGGTTTTTGTGCTGATAGAGCTCGTTTTTTATCTTCAATTTGAACTTCTAAAGGTGGCACTAAAAAGAAACAAGAAATTGCATTGTTAGAATACAAAACTAACAATAATATAGATTTTAAGATTCATATTTTAGAACTAATAAGTAAGAATCAACGTACGTTTTTGGTTACTATTAATATTTGGTGGTTAGGAAGCACATAATAACGTGCGCCATAGGCATGCATGTTTAAACATTAATTTAAATTACTACACCGAGAAAAAAGAATTCTGGCAAAATTACCGTACTACATGGTAATTACATTTCTTGTAAACGAGGAGTAGCAATAATTTAGTAATAATTCTGGTAATAAAAACAAAATAAATACCATTTATAAACCATTCGTTTGGCAATTTTTCCGTTTGTATAGTAACAGTTTACCGGTAATTCATGTTTTTGAAATTATAGTTCTTATTTCAGAACATTTAGTAAAAAACACAAAACTAAAAAATTTATTTAATGGATTAAATTTTCTTATTTAATGCTTTATGGAACTATGTTAAGATTACCAAATATTGTATCATTTATCGAATTATATTCATATTATAACACTATATTTTATGGTTAATTTTACCAAAATCATTAAAAAAGCACTTCAGTAAAAATTACCGAGCATTTTGGTGTTCTAATAAAGTCAGAAACGTGTAAGACATGCTGAAAAAATTCTATTTAAAAATTAATCTAAGGCCCAACCATTAAATATAAAAATAATAAAATACTGTTAAAAAAATATAAAAAATCAAGAGAAGAAAAATACTGTTCTCTCAAAATCGATCAAAGCTATGTTTAGATCATATATATTATACAGTAAATAGATAATAAGTCTGAATTATACCTGAAAAATTATTTATTATTTTCGTAACAGTTTAAAAAGATAACTCTTATTATTAATTACGAGTTAAGCAATTAGTTTACACTAAAGTCAAAATTCTGAGTAATAAATCACTTGTAAAATGCTGAAAAATGACTTTTCCGACGGAACAAATTCAAAAATGTTTTCTTCCAAGTTCGGAATCTATATTATATTTCCTTTCACGTAAACCGTCAAAAATGATGGATTATTAAATAAAAATAAATTCTTCCGTAACTGTTTTCTGTAGCAAAAGAAATAAATTCCTCTATCTTTAACACACAAGATACGCTTAAAATGTTAAAAATCAAATGCATTCGCAAAAAGGGACAAAAGCATGTTTTCCCGTTTCTCTAGAGTTGCAATCCTTTTGAAATCGATTTCCAGGTGGGAATTTGCAGGTGAAAATATCACCAATGGCTTTTAGAAAAGAAAAATTTTAAAACATGAGAAATTTTTTGAAAAGAAATAGTACAATTTTAAGTTGAAACTTGCTTTAGAGAAATGATACTGAAAGAAAAATGCAATAAACAGAAATAATCTACGAATGTAATAGAAAAATAGTACATTTACCATTCAAAATGTCGGATTATTTTTCCGAATGTTTGCGTGAAAGATTTAAAATAGTGTTTGTTTGATTTTGTCGATTTTTGCATATTCAATTTAATATTAGTTTTAGAATATTTAAGGAATTTCGCTTCGTTTTCTTCTAAAGGTATTATCTGTTTTTAAAATTGTCAGTGGAAATAATTTATGTTTCTTTTTATTTGTAAGGAAGACGTTATTTTTATTTTTGGAAAACAAATTGACTTGAAGACGACATTTCTTTCCAAATTAAAGTGTTCTAAACATAAGTTTTTAAGATATATTTTACAAAAAATATACATATATATTTATGCTGTATGCAAATAAATATAATTTCAAAAAGTTTGGATAAATAAATATTTTTTACATATTAAAATAATTGCATGTCATTAATCAATGAATGTCTTGCTCTTACTTGCCTGCTAAAATTCACATGAAAATGCATTGGGATAACTATTTGATTCTAAATAAATTTTTTGCTTCATTTTTGCATAAGTCATCATGGTTCCTACATAACATGCTCGTGTTAATTTTTACCTAAACTCCGGTTGAACTGGTAACACGTTTTGATAAACATAAAATTAGTGTGATTGTCAATATTTGTCAATTTCTCCCATTTTGTGAAATAAAATGATCATTAAGTTTAACAAAATTATCTTAGACCAGTAGTACAGTCGAATTTCTTGACGAAATCGGTTGCAGAAACTGAATATTCTTATTCCTTTTTGGTAGTTTTCTCTTCATTATTGGAAAAAAACCGTTTGTTACGATATTTTCTTCGTTTGAGATCTCTATGAATAGACTTAATTGACAAACAAATTTAATAAAATATTTTTGTGTTTGCGTTATTACAAAAATCACGTGATTTCACAATGAAATGACTATAAAAAAGGACTATATTTAGGGATTTTTGAATAATCAAATTGAGAAACATATATCTTAAGGCTATACTGCCGCGCAATTGAAAAATCAATGCAAGTGACAATAATTTCTAAATTGAGATTTTTATATATTTGGCATCTTTATATGGTAAGCTACGCATTAATAAAAATAAAAATATTTCAATTTTTTTTTTATTTCAACAGTGTTTTGAAATTCGATTTTAGTGTTCGTAGCATTAGCAATAGAAGTAGAATAGTTGCCAAGCCACTTTTTACGGAACCAATCATGAAGCAATTACGTTATTTTTTTCAATTACACAGTATATGGGGAGGTCTTTTCTAGCAATAACAATTCTAGCAATAACACCCACATAATTAGTATATATAGCACAGCACGTTTTCGATATTTTCCTAAGTTGAGCAAATATATTACCGGTGTTAAAAAACAGAAACAGAAGCCAAAATTTGCAAATTCAAGACATGAACACCAATATATTTGGTATAAATTTGTATGTAAATTTTTAATGAAATAGTTTTATGTACATAGGATTCGGAAGACGACATCATGTAACTACAAAGAAAATCATTTGTAAGCATAAAGTGCATTTCACGTCTTTGAGATAAAAACGTATAAAATTCAATGCTCTAATACTTGCTGAACAAATTTGCAAAATGCTTAAAAAAGTTTTATAAATCAATAGCATATACTATTTTACAGTATTTAGTTTACCTCAAAAATAATTTGTGCAAATAAAATTCTTCATTACATATCTATAGAAAATTATTACATTTCAACTAATCTATCGAAGGAATACGAAGGACTTATTTGTATGTTTTGAAAATATAGTTTGGATTTATTTGGCTCGTTTGCTGATGACAGCAGCATAATCAAGAATCCCATGAGGGTAAAGTAGATTACCCATAATCTTGTCCTCGCAGACGATCGGAAATCTTGTCACGTGCCTTATTAGAGCAGTCAACCCGTCTACTAAGCACCCGTTAACGGTTAAGACAAAGATGTTACGGATCGTTAAGCAACGGAATATGCCCTTATTATGTTTAGAGACCAAATCATGTTTGCGTTTTGAAAGCTGTTGAAAAAATGTGGCATTATTCTATTTTCCATAAAAGCAAAAATTTTTAAAATGAAGAATTTCTTCTGGTCACAGCTTTTGTAGTGTAATTTGTGCAACAAAATAAACAAAATAAAATCCCATGCAGCAAATTAAAACGAGAAAATGAGAAATCTTCCTAGGTGGAACTGTTGATAATGTTTTGAAATTTTAAAAGGTATAGTTTAGTATTTAAAATGTGTTGCTTGGAGCAATATTTAGATGTATTAGAAAAATATTCAATAGGTGTCTGAGACCAATTATATGTTAAAACTTTAAAACATGAGGATTTAGCCTTACAAAGTAAAATACTAAATTTAATTTGTATAATTTTAAATATTTACATCAATATTACTAAATAATACTTAAACACATTTATTAATATTAATCAAATATAAAATGCATTTTGAAATATTTTTTTTTTTCAAATTTTCAGTTATTTTTTTTAAATCCAAACCTTTATACAATTTTTAATATCCAGAATTCAAGTAATTTTAAAGCTATACCTATTTTGTTTCAATCACTTTAATTGGAACACAAAGCCCTATAGTACTTACATTTTAAAGCAAAACTAAGATAATGGCATTCTCTAAAATAATTCATGTTATAATTCGAAAAAAGAAAAAAAAAGCTAACACGTATGTCTATTGCAACTTGAACCTTCCACAGTATTGTAACGAAAACCACAATTAAAGTGTAAGCTACAGATTCCGTTAGCTAAAATATATTTCTTTGTAAACTTTTGTATGAAAAATATGTTTTTTTTCTACTAAAGTTATACATTTTTGAAACTGTCGGCAGAAACATTATTTGATTTACATTTAGATTTATTTGATTTATTAGCTTAAGCTAGGTATTTGTATAATTAACAGAATTAAACAGAATTATAAAAATAAGTTTTAATTGTGTTGAAATGAAAAGTCAATCAACGGAAACCTTAAGAGAAAAGATATTAATAACAATTTTATCCAACATAACTCTTGGTTGTACAATATACAACATTGCAAATTCTATGTCAATGTTAATTTTTAATCTGATGCAATTAATCAGTGTGCGAGTCAAGTATTTATTTACAAATAACATTGTTTTAAAATGTTGCACATTTACAATTTTAGATACAAATTCTTCGCAACAGCTTAATAATTAATTTACATCAATGTGATAAATGTTTATCAATAGCTGAAAAACACTTTTTTGATAAATGTGTTTTATATCGTTTTCTATATCACTTCTATGAATATTTCTTCGTTTTCAAATTCGGAATAAATAAATGCGTATTGCTGATTTGTGTTACGGATTATATGTTTTGAAGGGTGATTTTCCTTTTAAGTATATATATATATNATATTTATATTATTTGCAACGGTATGTCAGATACCGGCCATTAAGTCTCATTGAGTATCAAAAAAGTACTAACACTGATGGTTAATATCGATGTTTTAGACTCTCCCTTTACTCGAGGTACATTGAGCAATAACAAAATCGAAGATAAAAAATTATGCGAAATATCAATTATGATCCTAATTTTAATACAGATATGACAATAATATTTATTTCATAGCCCAATGAAATGTATATCAGTACATCTTTCTAGAAACCAACTACATAAATTACCACTATAAATTACCACTTATAAATTACAACAAACTATAAATTACCAAACAAGGGGTAATCAAGAAAAATACTACCTTGAATAATATGCGAACATATATCAAGCTGTTTAAATAAAAAGTGAAACATAAAAATAACTATGAAAAGTTTAGCAAATGAATTAGATACGTTTTGTTCCGATTATATTTCTTTAATTATTAATGTAAAAAACGAACAACAAAACATGGAAATTGAAATTTAGTTCAAGAATAATCCAGCAACATATTTTCAATTCAAATTTCAAATGGAGAGGATTTATTTAAACACGAAGAAAGAAGTTTGACTGCTTTATATAATTTAAACTAGATCAAATAAATAAATCAAATAAATAATTACCATTAAAAATGATTAAATTCAAAATTCCAATTTTAAAATGAATTTAATCTTAAATAAAAATGTATATGTAAGTGGACTAGACTAGATAATGATATTACTTTAAATAAAATATTTGAAGATCTTTACCAGCATTAAAAAAACGAAGCAAAATCAAAATTAAAAAAAATTGCGTATACAAAAATCAAGTTTTAAAAATTGTATTATTATTTTTGAATTTAATGTATATTTTTCTACAATGTTATTTATAGTTATCTCCATATTTTTATTTTTTATTATGTCTTAGTACATATTTATTCCACTATTTATTTTTAATGTAAATCATTCTCACAACAGTGAAAACAAAATACATTTAAAATAATTCATTTCGAGAAAGTTTAGAAATTGAAGAGCAATTTATTTTATATATCTTTTATTCATATAAAGAAAGGAAAAATAAGAGCTAAGTAATTTTTGGAAATTCGTGTAAGACATAAATCTGAGTAATTTAAAAAATAAGAGTTCTGGATAATAAGAACCAATTTAGCTGCGTTAAAACCTTTCAGTAATTTTTTTTAAAAGCATTGTTGATAAATTAAGACTTTCTATGTGTGTAAAAAAACGGCTAGAAAATTTATTTTTTGCTTACTACTTTTGGAAGTTTCTTTTAAATGCATTTTATAGTATTTTTGAACCGTAACTGCATAAACCCTAACTACATAAGAAACAGTAACTGCATAATAATCCTTCTTTGGTACCTAATAAGTCATATTGCATTCCATGTATATGTTGTTTAATCACCGTTCTTTGACAGTTTGTCTACAGAAGAATAGTAATAAAGATTTATTTTCACAAACAAAGTAATTCTAAAACTTCTAAGAAATCACGTTCAAAGCCTTAATATTTTTCCGTTTCAAAATTCTCCATTACAGTTAACATGTTATTTGCAATCAAATCTTTTAGTATAAATCTATCTTTTTCTTAATATGTGGAAACAACTAAACTATACCAACTAGTTCTGGGCGTATAATTCAATGGACAAGGACATGGAATAATGAGTACTAACTTTAAGCGAATGTCTAAATTAAAGTCTTATTTTCATCAGAGTTTGGCTATTATCCGTACGTTTAGATTGACCACTATGATTTTTTAATAATACGTTCTCGTATTCAGTTTCAGTTTTTAGTGCAAACTTAGCATTAAATTTATAAATTTTTTAACTTATATTTGATTAAATTCCATTATAGGTAGGTCGAAAATAATTAAGACTGAAATTTTTCTCTGCATGACCAACTATAATACTTATAATTCTTACACTTTCCTTAACCATCACAATTTCTACAAGAATAATACTAGATGCACTAATGTGGTCATTTTGATCATTTTTTTTCCATTCGTATGTTGTTTTACATGTTTATTCATGTGAGCTTTGAAGTTCAAATTTTTCAACTTCATAAATGTTTCTAAGTATGCTGTGTCAAAGTTTTATGCCTCTACTTTAAAAGGTAAAATAAATAGTCATTGAAATATCTTTAGTAGCCAAAACTGATCATTTTGATCCTCATAAAGAAAATACATATTTTTGAAGAGATTGCCAGTTTTAAATTTCGAAAAAATACAAATTTTGAAGTACTGAAATTGGCAACTATCGTATTAAAAAAATGTACGCAATAATTGACGTTTAATTATAGGTCATGATAGACACGGTGTCCAAAGTAGCTTAGTTGACCTTTTATTAAATTTTGAATTCCTTATTTGCTTATAATATTTTTAAATTATCACGGAGCAAACTGATAACATGAATTGAATTACAATTTTTCAATTACAAAATATGTATTAAACACAAAAGCATATTATTTATGCTATTGAAAATAAATTAAAATAAAGAAATTGTTAGCTCTTAGTTAGACTTATTGTGAATCGGAGCAAACTTTTTGACAATCCACTGAATAACTCGATTATGAATTGCATATTAATTCATGGTGTAGACCTATTATAGACCTATAAAATTATTGATAGATATACAGAAAATAGATATTAAAAACATGCATAAATAACATCTTAATATTGTAGGAAAGTCCCAAATAAATAGAACTGTAGAACCTTTTAGTATCTTATAAAACTTATAAAACTTTATAAAACTGAAAAAAGAACACTTTGATCTTGGAGTAATTACTAACCTACCCGACGATTTATTGCAATTTAAATCATGCTACAAGCATACATTGTGTAAGAATTAGTATATATTTCTAGCATAAATAAACTAAAACTGTATTGTTTTAATTCAATTCAAAATAAATGAAGCTAAACAACCTTTTTGGTCTGTGTAAAACTTGTAATGAAATAAGAAAACAAACTTCGGTTATAAAAGAGTTAGTAAGTTATTCGAAAAGAAAACCATTAGGCCTAACTCATAACCAATTTAAGCAGCAATGTCCTCATCATTGTATAAGCAGTTGAAATATTTTGTAAATTACAGTATGCAGAGAGAGCCTTTAACAACATTAATGGAGAGTTTCCGGTCTGGTGCCTAATTGTAACAAGCGAATGATGGAGTAGAAAAGTGCTTCGAAAATATCTCCATTAGCAAAATACACCATTTATTTCTGGATTACATTTGTTCCGATAACTCTCCCAGGAACTTATTATCTTGAACAGTTATTAATCTGAAACATTGCCAGAAAGACTGCTATTTCAGAAAGAAAGCAGGAATATCGATAGATTATGTCTAAAGAGCTTTTTGATTTGTATCATATATCACTGAGAAACATAACAAAATTTAAATGCAATATATGTTAATATTTTATTTCATTACATGCAGGAACTAGGTTGTTAAAAATATTGAAATACATAAAATGTTTAAGGGAATCAAAGTCGTGGATTGACAAAGGGGCTTATTAAAAATTTAACAATAATGAATTTACGATAAAAATTTGGAACTGTTAAAACACGTGAGCATAGTAGGTATCCTAATTTATCATACTTTAAAATTTAATTTATGTAAATAAAAATTAAAAATTGACCTAAATACAATCCATATCAGTATATTATTTCATCATATGCGAGTTGTTAAATTATATAGAGACTTAAAATTTTTAAGTGAATCAAAGCTGTAGATTGATAAAAAGGCTTATTAAAATATCACATAAAAATGAATTTGCTACAACAATTTAACACTGGTAAAACAAGTAAATATGTTAGGTAACCTAATTTATCATATTTTAGAAAAAATCTTTGTAAACTAAATAAGCAATGCGAAAGGTGGTAATTTATACTTTTAATACGCCTATCTATATCATGTATAAAAATATTGAGTCCGAATTCAGATGCTTAAATAAGAAATGTTTCTGACCAAAACTAATTAAAATTATAAATATAAATTAGAACATACTAAGATAAGTTTGTTAATTCTTTAATATTTAGCATAATTAATATTCTTATCTTCTGTTTATTTGCTGATGACTTTCTTTTCTGCTGCAATATTTACACTGAATTGTTAAATTGCCTCTTGCGATAATTAAATTAAATGGAAAAAAAAACCTTTAGATCCTAAATTCTCTTATATATTATATTTTCAACAATATCCACTAATTTTTAAAAAAAATTACTTTTGAATCACATCAATTTCTTATAAAAGAAAAATGAAACCCCAATGGTGGCCTTGCTTTGTCGAAAACCCTGCTGTTTTAGTGTTAATTCTGCCATAAATTGAAAAATCATTAAGCCGTGAATTTTGAAGAAGAAAAAACAGTCCGTGAGAAATATCCCATATATAATCTATCACATATTTATATGGCAAATTATACAAACAGTGTAATTTAGATAAAATTTTGTAATCCCAAATAAATTGCTTAGTTAAAAATATTTTTGAAATATATTGTTACGTTTATTTACACAACTTTAGTGACCTAAAATTATAAATGTAAATCCGCATTAGCATCAAAAGGGACGTTTGATAATTTATGTTTGTTTTTAAGGTTTGTATGGAACGTAATAACGATAAAAAATTTACTGAAATCTTAGTATTATCATTCTGTTCATTATCTTGATATTATTTTAAACAGCATGATTCGTTTCATTAAGATTGCTGCCAGTTTGTGCTGTAATGGCTCAACGTACTGGTATCTTGGAACAACGTGGAATTGATTATACTAAAAGTGTAATAAAATATTTTAAATATTTTCAAATCCTTAAAACATTGTGTTCGATTTTCTTCCCCAACTGTATTACTTATTGACAAAATGCAATTTTTTAATTAGTTTATTTAAAATGTGTATAACTTAATAGAAACGTTAAATTAAAATGTGTGTAACACATCAGAAACATATTTATTGAGTATCCTGGTGTCATAAATTCTTTATATCATCCTCTGACAAGGTTTCAGTCGATTTGTGAATTTAACGCAGAATGTGCCCACTTTACGAACTGTCCGGTCAAAGCTGAATTAACGCATGAATAACATTTGTTTTGGGTTTCAAACAAACAGCTTGCATAATAAGAGAAATGGTCAGTCACTTACCGAAATTCAATAACTGAATGACTTAACCGAAATTCAATACTATTATGAAGCACGCATTCGTCTCAATTTTCAAGTACTATTGCTCAGCGTACTAGCTTAGAATTATTGAATTTATAATGTAGTATTTGAGAATTACAAACATTTTGAATGGAGATGTTAAACATTTTGTAAATACGCAGGCGAATTTCATTTATTATATTTCTTTTAATTTGAAACATTGTTTGATTTAGAAAAGAAAATGTAGACATTTGATTTTTTTGTTGAAATTTCAACCATTTTAGAAAAGTTATTGCAGAACTAAGTTAAACATTATATAGAATTTTTTCAAAATATGTTACTAGTTTTATATTAATGTCAAAATTAAGTGTTTACAAGTAATATTTTAATTTGTTCCTGCAAAATCTAATGAAGTCGAAAGTGTTCATTAATCAATGATTCCTTTTTTAATTTTAAATAATAAGTGATTATAAATGAAATCTCAATTGTTTAATCTACTTTTTAAGATGCAAGGGATGCCAGATTTTTAGGATGCATAAAAATGCCAGATTACGCTCTTAGAGAAATTTATTTCTTGTACTATAATTTCTCTGCTCTAAACCATTTTGAAAATTCACCACTAAAAATGATAATTGCAAATATAGTTTTAAAATCCATAAATACTGCAAAGTTACTACTGACAAATTATTAGTGATAACCATCTTTCTCGCTCAAGAAAACCGTAATATAATTTAATCAAGTTAAGAAATTTTGATAATACTGCTCAAACTAGTTCAAAATTAAAGTTGCAGTAAATTTGAACTATATTATATTTCAACAAGCCCAAATCGTTTCTAACAGTGAAAAGAAACAAGATTTTTTATAATTTTGCAATTTCTTCTCCAATAAAGAAAAAAAATATTTTTAACAAGATATGAGCTCTGAAAAAGAATTTTTATTGTTATGGAGATAAAATAAAGGACTTTTATTTATTGACTCTACACTCTTTTTGAAAATCTAGAAACTTTAAATCTAACACCTTCAAATGTATTTACTTTATTGAACATTTCATAAAAATTCTTCTCAATATACCAGTGAAGTATTTTTTTCTACTGACATTTGCTGGATTTTGTGTTGTAAGAGTCATTTTTACCGGATTTGGCATTGATTGAAAAATATCTTGATTCTGGGTAGCATCAATTGAGATTTCGATTGTACTGAATGAAAGATTCTTTGGCTTATCACAATACAATGTATCAACATGAAATCCAAAGAAATTCTGCTCTTATATACATTTTTTTCTTCTCTTAACTAAGTTAGATTGAATTTAAGGTTTCTAAAACCAAATTGTTTTTGATTTTTTTAATGTATGTTGAACATCTAAGATTTCCTTTGAATCGATAGAAATTTTATAAAATATAGCTGTTTGAGTAAGCGAGGTGATTTTGTACATCTTGATTTGATACTAGTTAAACGCAAAAGCCGAAATCGTTGTATTTCAAAACTTGAAAGTTTTCAAAACTTACAAAGATGTATAGATTTTTCTAAATATTTATCACTCGATGCTAATACACGCGTATGTCAAAAAAACATATTAAAACTTTTTGTTTATATTTAAAGAAATTTATATGGGTGCAATAGGAGAATTAATGGTAATCGTATAACATATTTGATTTTTTCTCTGAAGTAAAAATAAATTCCTGATATTATTGATTACTTAACTAGCATAATTTCTAAGTTACTGAAGTGATATAGAAAGCGCTTTAAATTTTTTTCCAACTTTTTATCTCACTAAGTGTATTAGACTTAGATAGAAATAAGACAATTGATTCCATATATGTATATATATATATATATATATATATACATATATACAAGAAAACACGAAGAAAGTTAAGAAAAACAATAAGTTTCATTT